>NC_054080.1:9035422-9144790 GCF_017639655.2 Falco naumanni
GAAGGCTAATCCTAATACAATCTTATCAGTGCAGATAATAAGGAACTGCATTATTGAAATTTTTGTCATTGCAGATTCATGAAGGATAATTACATACGAAAAACAAGGAGTTTGGAGATTGGTTCTGGTCATTGATTTAATTGTTCAATGATCATGAAACTAAATATTTTGTAAGAATTGACTTTATATGCTTCCTATTTACTAATAGTAATCAGAATTTGACATTGCTAAAGTATCTTGCTTAGATGGTTTCAAATGCAGTACTTTCTTCCTTTACAAATGTTGTTGTAGGTACTGTGGAGTGGCTTTATAACAAAAATGTGTAACAGCTAACATAAAGTGAAACATTCAGAAGTAGTTCCCTTGTTTGTGCTGGGGTAAGTCTACTTCACCATATTTTCCGTTTACAAGTTTTTCTTCATGTTTGAACTTCTAATGGTGATTTTGTCTGGAAATAGTTTTGGACACAAAAAATTTGTTCTGGTCAGCACAGCTCTTTTGTCCTACTTCCATTAAGTTCACTCTGTTTCCCCTGACTGTTCATCCTAGTTTCAACCTTATTGTTTGAAACCAGGATTACCTCATCGGACATTGTCTCAGCTGATGTCTTGACTAACATACCACACTAAGAAGATGGAGCTTCCATTGAGACACAAGAAATTATTTTCATAAACTTCTATGTCAGTTTTGCACTTTGGCAACACTCCAAGCATAAACTTTTCTTCCGGTGTGTCGTGGTTTAACCCTGGCTGGCAACCGAGCACCACACAGACACTCGCCCAGTCCCCCTCACCCAAAGGAACAGGGAGGAGAATCGGAAAGGAATGTAAAACTCAAGGGTTGAGATAAGAACAATTTAACAGGTAAAGCAAAAGCCGCGCACGCAAGCAAAGCAAAGCAAGGAATCCATTCGCCACTCCCCACGGGCAGGCAGGTGTTTGGCCATCCCCAGGGAAGCCGGGCTCCACCACGTGTAACGGTTACTCGGTACGACAAACGCCATAACGCCACATGTGCCCACCTTCTTTCTTCTCCCCCCGGTTTATATAATCAGCATGACGTCATATGGTATGGAATAGCTGTTTGGCTAGTTCAGGTCACCTGCCCTGGCCGTGCCCCCTCCCAATTTCCTGTGCCCCTCCAGCCCGCTCACTGGCAGGGCCCAAGGAACTGAAAAGTCCTTGACTTAGTATAAACATTACTTAGCAAGAACTAGAATCATCAGTGTCCTATCAACATTGTTCTCAAACCAAATCCAAAACACAACACTCTCCAGCTGCTAAGAAGAAAATCAACCCTATCCCAGCTGAAATCAGGACAGGAATGGAAAACTGCCCTAGGACTACTCCTGCTGCATCATGCTGGCGATACCTGCCAATAGCTGAGTGTATCTACTGGGTCCCTGTGTACAAAAGGCTGTGTTCAATGCCTTTGTACAGATGAATTCAGACAAATTTGTAGTTACCAATTTCCTCAGTGGTGAAACACGAGGAAATCCTAACAGCATCGGAGTAAAAGAAGAAATTCTTGCAGACCACAAGTCCTTTACTAGTTACACTCTCTCAGCATCAGAACGGTCACGCAACATGCAACTAAACCATTGCCTAAGGCACACCTCTGCAGGAACAAAATTTCCCAAACCCAGCAGCTTAGTGAACTGCCAGTGACTCAGATGTGCCACACACTTAGGACACATCTATTCTGCCTCACATATTTGATTTTGCCCTCCGTTTTCATGGGCTCTATGTGGTACGGTGGAAGAATGTTCTGTCCTTAACAAACTGATTTTTCTATTTTGAGAGTGGTTTCTCACAGATGAGGGAAAGGCATGCTCATCACATTATGGGCCTCATTCCTCCCTCTGCTGTGTAACCAAGAGAAAAGCACGGGAGCACAGAACCCCTTTACTGAGATCCTGATCTTCTGAAATGTTCCTTGGTCCTACCTGGAGTGTACCACCCTAGCATTCACATTGTTTATAAGACAAATCGTATCAAAAGATCCATTTTAGATGGATGAGACATTTTGTAGTCCCAAAAAAGTTTTATTTGGACTTTGTGCAATTAAATAGCATTCACAGCTTAATACACTTTGGAATATTTTGCCGTTGCCAGAACCTTTCTGCTTCTCCCACTCCCCTCTGGGAGGGGAGGTTTGGCAAAGGCACTCGTTGTGAGCTGGAAGTGTATTGGGAAGAAATTAAGAGTATGGAATCAGTGATGTCCTGCTGGCTGGAAACAGGGGGTGATTTATTCCACCAGCCAGTGATGCCAATGCTTCCTGAGTTTGTGCCCCTGTTGTGGCACCTGCTCTAGAAAGGAGATGGTGGTGGTGGCCAAGACAGGAGCAACTGGAGAAGTCTCCTCAGGAACAGAGTGTTTCAAGATTTCTTGTTTGGTCTGTTATGTTGGGGTGACTCCTCAAGTTTCTCAGATCTGCTGTTTACCACTCGACTGCTGTCTGCTGTTCAATGTACTACTACCCCACCCGTCAGCCTCTTCTAGGCAAATAACAGGGTCAGGAGGTTGTCATGTACCACTGTGATGGGAGGATGGTGGTGCAAGTGGCAGCCCTGTGCGTGGCACACAGCGGGGAAAGGGAAGTAGTTCATTGTGCAAATATACCCCTAAGCCATGTTTTGGGTGGGTGCAGGTTTTCTTTACTCAGCTTAAGCAACATCCAGTTCCAGGGATGGGGAGGTTACCTGGGGCACTTTACACGTGCAAGCTTCTCAAAACCCTGATCTGCTTTTGGAACAGTGCCTGGAGACATTCTCAAAGTGAGAGGGTTGCGTTTAATGGCACACACTTCTCCTTGTCCAACATTTCTCCTCAGCACGACCAGCACCTCCCAGCACGATCACTGTGATGAGGCATGTGTGCATTCGTGTTGACACCTGAACTGCTCTGTGGGACAGAGATGTTGAAGCTGGAGCATCCATCCGTTCCTCAGCCAGCAAAGCAGAATCGAGAGAGCTGTGGAAGAAGCTCTGACTCTTAGGTGTTGCTTATGCTGAAGCGTATCATTCCTGGATTTCCTGAAACACAGCAAGAAGTGTTTTCCCACGCAGTTCAGTGCACTGAGGGAGGGCGAGGATGGGCTCATGTGTAAACAGGGGACGACACTAAGGAAGTCCTTCCTCTGTCAGAGCGTGTCCCTTCCTCTTGGTTTCGGGTCACCACTCTCCTAAACCAAAGCATCTCAAGAGACACAGGCAGAAAGCTGGCCAAGTATTTCTCACGAGGTAAACACTGGGATGAGCTTCTCTGAACGCCAAGACAGAGCCAAAGGAGGAAGGAATCTGTGTTAGAAAAGAGTGGTTTTGTTCGAAACCCTCTTTTCTGGGAGAGAGGAAACGGGACCTCTCCAAAGCAGGACGCCGCTGTGATTCCTGGTGCCAGGTAACGCGGCAGCTGCTGCAGCCGGTAGCAGAAAGACGCTCTCTCTGCACCCCCTGGTGGACATTCTCCGTCATTACACTGCCACAAACCCACAGGCCACCAGCGGCAGGGAGAAGGGACAGGAAAAAAAGACCCTGAAAGATCTATAAATGGCTCAGCTGGCGATCAGCGAGGGGAAGGTGCAAAGAAAGGAAGAGGGCGGAACGCCAAAGGACGGAAAGGACTACATACAGAAATTGCAAAAAGCCTGAAAAAGAGTAAATGGACAAAATGATGAAAAAATAAATTTAGGCTGCTCTTTGGAAAAAGACCTATCGAGTGTGAGTTCTGTTGGAGTCAATAAAAGGAGCAGGGATGAGCTACAATTTTGCCATCTCCAGCACTTGCCTCTGCACCCCACCACATGTGACAAAGCAGAAAGTTCTCCAAGGTGAGTGGATGTTTGTGCTGCTGCAGGTGCCTGGGCCTATGGCGGGGGGGAGGTCCATGTGTGCCTGCAGAGCTCAGCTGCAGGCGTCTTCAGAAGCCGTGGTGACATGCGGAATTGAACTCTACAACGTGCAGGGAGTTATAAAGCAGGTATGTTTATTGCAGTGCCAGGTGCAAGGGGGATCACTCCTCCTGACTCGCACACCGTTTCAACAAGTGACATGTTTATTATACAAAGTCGTGCATATACATAAGGTTTCCAAAAATTCATTATCATGATCCAATCCCTCTGACGCCTCAAGATGTACTGTTCACTTTCTTGGGCAGTTGCCTAAAGTGCCTGTTTATCTTTGCATACAATAGCAGTCTTTGTTGTTTGGTTTCTGTTATCTACTAGAGTTCTTTATATGTCATCCGGGATCTAACTTTTGTTCAAGTATACAACATCTGTTAGATAACGATTAGCCCTTCCTTATTGTCCAATCTAAAAATGTCAAACTAACACTTGTGCACTGGGCTGGTTTTAATCTATGCCAGCATGTTCCCTGATGGAGGGATCCACCCTCTTTGTGGAGGGGGCCATTTGAGTAGCAGGTCACCATCTGCTAGTACCACAACTGTTTTACCCTAGTATCCTTGAAGTCTTTTGCAGTTTGTTTTCTTTATAGCAGTTAGCATGTCCTCAACAGAAGGGTCCTTATTTACATTATCGTTGAGCTCGCATGCATAAGTACTAACTGTCCATGATCAAAGTGGTAAGCGGGCCGAGTTCCTACCCTTTGCTCTTTCTAGGTTGTTAATGCTTCTGTTATCATTGCAGCTTCTGTCTGCAGCAGAGTTTTAGGGTGT
Source organism: Falco naumanni (assembly GCF_017639655.2). NCBI lineage: Eukaryota > Metazoa > Chordata > Aves > Falconiformes > Falconidae > Falco > Falco naumanni. The sequence continues at coordinate 9,040,102 of NC_054080.1, forward strand.
TCCCTGTATTTTCTCATATCAGTGAAGAAACCAGCGTGAAAGGGACTGACCCGTCAAAGAAAAAATACTCCCATGAGTTCCCCTGATTCTAACACTTCTCATGTTCAACACCTGCTGTCAGCACCAGTTCTTCAGTGCTCGCATCTGACATACTCATGTATTGGAGAAGAAGTGTCACAGTCACTGTCCGGGCTCTACTTAAACTACCTGCTCGGTCAGCGCTGCCTGAGACTAGGTACTGAAGGCTGAAGGAAGCGGGCTTGTTCAGACTCCTGACACGTGCCCAGGGATTTCTCCCTGGGAGGTATTCCTCAGAAGATGGTAACGGGCAGGTAGGGAAACTCTCCTCCCACAGCTTAAACGCACAGCCCCTCCTCTGTCCCAGCCCACTTTCAAGCCATGCTTCACTTGGTCACTTCCCACTGACTGTACTACAGCAGCCCCAGGAGGCAGGCAACACCCCTCCGTGGGCCTGGCTGCACTGATTTACAGCTCCTTGCAAACAGCACGCAAAGCAGCTTTGGGAGCTTCGAGCAGCGAGAAGAAGAACAGGGAGACCTGCCCTTGCTCGGGTACCCAGCCAGTGGCCCACTCCAGCACAGGGGGGCACGACTGCAGCTCCGTGGCAGGATATCTTTGCTCCCCCTTTTTCATGGTTTTGCTCAAAATTTTGCTTGTGCGCCTCTTTCTCTGGCACCTGCCCATTCTCAACAGGATTTTGGAACGCAATGAGAGCCATGGAAGGCTTTAAGGAAGTCAATGACCTGACAGCTAAGCCATTAAAATGGTGGTGTGCCTGAAGATGCAGCTGAACTGGGAAAGTTAAGCAACTTCAAACGGCATTTTTGTCTGCTGAAACAGTCCGCATAAATTGAGGATCTGTATAGTTCTGATGCGCTTTTAGTTCCTCAAATACTTCTGTAGCTTGAAGAATCGAGAAGGGGCCTTCCTTTGGCAGCAACAAAGGTGTCAACGACCAAAGCTTGCTAGCGCAGTACCCTTCAAATCCTTACGTCTTCCTATAGTTAGGACAACTCTTCTACAATGTGATGGAAGACAGAAGGAGGAGGCAAGTATAGCTACACACCGGAACCGTGGGGAGCCTTTGTAAAGGTGCAGATTTCCTTGATTCACATACCTCCATGCTGTCATTGTGAGTATAACGTTGTCATTTTAGGGAAGGTTCTCTGGATGGAGGCCTGTCCCTCTAAACATGCAGATGAAACAGCCGTGGCAAGAACAAATTGCAGAGAGAACTCCTGCTTGGCTTTAGTCTTCCCCTACCACTGGGCAGCAACAAGGGCACCCATTTCACGGGGCAAGCAGTGCCGGCAAAAGAGAACCAAAGTGTCCGTGTGCCCGTCACCCCCAGTCCAGTGGAGCTGCAGAGAGGAAACTCTCCGACTTTAAAACCAAACTGGCAAAACGTTGGTGCAGAGCACACTGGCCTGGAACGTCTGCGTGCGTTTGCCTCTCCCGTTGGTGTAGACGAGAAGCATTGCGAGGAGGAGAGGCGGGCTGCCACCTCAGGAGATTGTCATGGGCAGAGCCGTGTGGCCGACTTACACCGCACCCTTCACTCTCACGAAGCCAAACTTAAACCCAACGGGCAACGCTCTTCCAAAACAAAACAGAACTGCTTAGACCAACGACTAGAGGTGACCATGAAAGGCACAGGCAAGAAGGGATGGTGGGACAGCACGGCCCACACGCCAATACGTCCTGGCTCCCTAGGGTCGTGAGCAGAGTGTCTGCACCCCTTCTACCGTACTCTGTCGGGGCAGCCGCTACAACTCCTGCCAGCGCAGAGCGGATCGGGCTCCATTGCTGGTGCTTTTGGGGACCACCAACGCCACAGCTGGCCAGGAGCACCGGCGACCAGAAGCGTGGCAAACGTGGGAAGCAGAGAGGGACCCGGCACTGTGGGCGAGTGCCAGCGGGAGTGGATGGGGCTGGAGCAAAGTGCCCCTTTAGGCTTCTCCCTGTGGGTGGGGGCACAACCCAGCAGGCTGGGAGACTTTGGCCCGGGGCTGCCCACCGAGCGCCCAGCTCCTCCCTGCAGATCCTGGCACTGCACAGGGAAAGGCAGCCAGCTGCGGGAGGCGTCACCCAGCTGTGGGCAGGCCACGCTGACTGGTCCCCCCACGCTCCCCCTGGCAGGAGACCTGTGCGGGGCGTCAGGAGCGGGGACATGACACAAAGCCATGGGCACGGGTTGCAGGGGTCCAAGCTGGAGCAACACAGGAACACAGAAGATGAAAACAAGAAATGGTATTTGCTTTTCTCTCTGTGAGAAGGCCCACTGTGACATCACCGCGTGGTGGAAGCTGACATCACCTAGCAACAAATGGTGGCATCAGCGAGTGATGGCCTTGTGACCTCACGTCCCTCACCGCTTATCTTCGGGTGCCAGCAGAGCCTGGGCCAGTCTGGCTCGTGCCTGGCCTCCTGCCGAGCGTGCCTGCGAGGCCTGAGGCTTCTCCTGGTGCTGGGTGGTGCTTCGGGGGTTGCCGCGGCAGCTCTCGGTGTCCATCCCAGAGCCATCGCCTGTGTTTCCCCGGCCCTGCCTGGGTCAGGCAGCCGGGCACCGCGGGCTGTGCTTGCAGCAGTGCAGGTGAGCTGTGCGGGGAACCGTCCCCCGGGGTGGCCGTGGGGTGGGCAATGTGGCTTGGGGAGCCGGGAGGGCGTCCTCCTTGACGGGCCTGGGCATTTCTTCCTCCCCTCCCTTCCCTGAGGCAGCGAGTGACCATGGCCTCTCTCCATTCTGCAGCGTGTGACGTCAGCGAGGGGGAGCAGCTCCTCAGCCTCAGCCCTCCCCAGCCTGCCACAAACACGGCCATGGCAACAGAGTGGAGCTGCCCCGTCTGCTTCAGTGTTGAATATGCCATCGCTTATGCTTTACCCTGTAAACATCAGTTCTGCCTGGGCTGCATCATGCGCTGGGCAAGGCGAAACCGGTTGTGCCCCCTTTGCAGAGGAATGATCGAGGCTGTCAAGTTTTCTGAGCGGGCAGAAGACGACCATCTACTGTGTGTCTTCAGAGCCCGCAACGAGTCACAGGATGCCATCAACCCGGCAGTCGAAGCTCCCATCGACCTCGCTGACATCAGGCCCCATCACCCCGTGGCACCCCCTTTGTCCTCTCCAGAGCGCACACCATCCCCAGCTGAGCAGGGAGCTGAGGGGACAGAGCCTGTGGGCGGCCTCCTGCTCGAAGACTGGGCAGGACTTTTCCAAAGGCGAGAGCACCTCCTGGATCCCGTGCTGCCCTGGCTGCGCCAGGAGCTGGCAGCAGTGTTTGGGGCCCAGTGGTGGCTGGCAAAGAGTGCAGAGAGCACCATCCTGCACTGCCTCTGCGCCTATGGTCCATGCAGGGAGGTCATGGTCCAGATACTGCAGGAGCACCTTGGGGAAGACACGGCACGGCTGGTCCAGGGCATCATCAATATCATTGCGGAGCAGTGCAGTGAGGAGGCCCAGAGGCTACTGCAGTCGCTTGCTGTGGGGGATGAGGACAACAGCCCTGTGGCCAGCTCCAGCTCCTCCAGGTCCAGCCCCTCAAGATCCAGCTCCTCCAGGTCCAGCTCCAGCTCCTCCAGCTCTAGCCCTTCCAGCTCCAGCTCCTCCAGCTCCAGCCACACCACATCCCACGAGGGGACTCCCAACTCCAGCCTGGCCTCCTCCAGCAGCCCTGCAGGCTCCCACGGCGAGGAGGAAGCCGACACATCCGACGTCGCCCTCCGCAAGGGTCCTGGATGTCCCCCATCTGCACCCGACCCTGCAGAGCAGGAGCAGCCCCAGGAGGAGCCGGGGCACGCACAGGTGGTGGCTGGTCCCTCTGCCCAGGGCAGCCGCCACAGCCCCTCTTCTCCCGTCCGGGACATGGAACGCTTGCCCAGGGGAACCCGTCGCCCCAGAAAGAGGAGGGCTGCTGGCACCCAGGACTCTCCCCAGCCCTGCAAGATGCAGCTCCGCCCGCGGCGCTAGACAGGCTCCGGCCCCTCCTGGGTCAAGGAGTTGGAAATAAATTCCTGTTTCCCTGGCACAGCCTCTGGGTGCTGCTTTCTGCCTCTTCTCCTGGTGACTTTTCCCTTTCACCCCACACCCCACTGTGGGCATTCCCCCTGGTCTCAGCTGGCAGCCCCTGGTTCCCCTGCACAGCCCTAGTGCTGCGGGGGCCATTCCAAGCTCTGTCTCAGCAGAAGGAGCATATATGGAGCCCTGGACACTGCTCTGGAGTGTGTGCATGGGGACAGCAAGTAGGGGTCCCCCCACTCTGGATGTGCAGAAGAGGTCTTCCAGGGGCTTTCTCCCGGAGCCGGGCACAATGGTCTGCACACCTACGGCCAGAGGACTCTCAGCACTTGAAGGAGGCGTGCGGAAATGGGGGTCTGACAAAGCTCTCCTCCTGGGAACACCTCACCACCATGAAGCAGTGCTAAAGTGACACCAAAATTCTTGTGGGGCAAACGATCCTCATGTCTCGTTTTGCAAGCTGAGCTTCCTATCTCCTTTCAGATCCACTCAGTATGATCCTTTGTCAAGATCTCTTCATTTCTGTCACGGGAGTTCATCAGCCCCTTCAGAGCATCTTTGCTTGGTTGAGAGAGAAGTCTGGCTTACAGCCCATCGTTGTGCTGCAGTCCTTAGGAAATCACTTGCTTCAGGCCTTACCCTCCTACTGCCGGAAGACTACGAATGAATGACTGAAGCTTTGCCAGCTCTGAAGGTAGCCTGAGGAGAAGTTAGGGGCAAGATAGATCTGGTACCAGGTGGGTGAGGAAAAGGTCCCTAAAAGATCTGAAAAGAGCTCGGTTGACAAGCAGGGAGGGGAAGGTGCAGAGAAAGGAAGACAGAGAAACATCAAAGGCAGGAGAAGACTAGATACAGAGGCTGCAATTACCGTAAAGGAGAGTAAATGGCTAAAATAGTGAAGAAATAAATTCAGCGTAATATGAAAAAAAACCCCAACAATAAACTGAGTGTTGAGTTCTCTTTGTGCCGATAAAAGGAGCTGGCATGAGCTACCATCTTGACACCTCCCACACTTGCCTCTGCACCCCACAGCATGTGACAAAGCAGGAACTTCTCCACGGTGGGTGGATATTTGTCCTGCTGCAGGTGTCTATGCCTGTGCCAGCAGGGTCGTGTGTATGTGTGCAGAGCTTAGCTGCAGGCATCTTCGGAAGCAGTGAAGAAGCCAGGTGCGGAAAGGAGTGACCTGCCGAGGAACAGGCTGAATAATCTCATGAGTTCCCCTGTTTCTGATGCTTCTCATGTTCAACAGCTGCTGACAGCAACAGTTCTTCAGTGCTTGCACCTGGCACGCTAGTGCATCGGAGGAGCAAGTGTCACAGCCGTTCTCCCTGCCACAGGTCGCCTGCGGGTTTGTGACTGTGTAATTGCGGAAAACGTCCACCAGGGGGTGCAGAGAGAGCGTCTTTCTGCTACCGGCTGCAGCAGCTGCCGCGTTACCTGGCACCAGGAATCACAGCGGCGTCCTGCTTTGGAGAGGTCCCGTTTCCTCTCTCCCAGAAAAGAGGGTTTCGAACACGGTTTTCTAGCACAGATTCCTTCCTCCTTTGGCTCTGTCGGCATTCAGAGGAGACCAGCTACTTTCACAGGCGGTGTGAGAGCACAGACATATGTACAGAATGTGCCCGTTAACGGATCTTTTATCACCACGGTGCTGAGAAACCATTCCTGAGGTGAAACAGTGTTTACCACTCCAAAAATGCTTTGCCAGCTTTCTGCCTGTGTCTCTGGTTTAGGAGAGATGCGACCTCAAGTCGAGAGGAAGGGACAGGTTCTGACAGAGGAAAGACTTTCTCAATGTCGTCTTCTATTTACACACGAACCCATTCCTACTCTCCCTCTGTGCCCTAAATTGCATGGGAAACAACTTCTTGCTGTATTTTCAGGAATGCAGAAACAATAGGAACAATTGGTTTCAGCGTAGGCAAGACCTGAGAATCAGAGCTGCTTCCACAGAGCTGCTTCTCAGTTCTGCTTTGCCAGCTAAGGAACGCGTAGATGCTCCGGCTTCAGCGTTCCTGTTTTGCAGCCAGAAAATACAGACCAAGCAAGCAGTCTCAAAACGATCTGCTCCAGACGACGCTTCTTCACTTTCTCTTATCTTGGCCACAGCAGCCTCTCCTCTCTAGAGCAGCAGTCACACCAAGGGCACAAACTCAGGGAGCACTGGCATCACCAGGCGGCAGCATAAATCAACCCCTGTTTCCCGCCTGCAGGGCGTCACTGTTTCCATGCTCTTAATTCCTTCCCAAGACCCCTCCAGCTCACAGCAGGTGTCTTTACCAAACCATTGATGCCTCAGTCACCATCACCTTCACAGTGGAAAAACCAAGAACAGGAACCCCTGTGCTCCATCCCACAGCTCTGATTTCCTAAACAAACATAAAAGCTGGCTGAAAAAACTGTGAGTGAAGACCTTTCCAAGTTAAAATGTGAACTTACGCGTTTCATAAGCGCTGTATTTCAGGTAAGAAGGGAGTGGGAGAAGCAGAAAAGTTCTAGCAATGACAAAATATTCCAAAGAACATTGAGCTGTGAATACTATTTAATTGTACAAAGTTACTTTTTTTCATTACAAAATGCCTCATCCATCTGAAATGGATCTTTTTATAACATAGGCCTTACAAACAGTGTGGATGCTAGGGTGGTACATTCCAGATAGGCCCACAGGAACACTTCAGAAGATCAAGATCTCAGGAAATGGTTCCTGCACATCCATGCTTTTCTCTTGATTACACAGCAGAGGAAAGCATGAGGCCCGTGACGTCATGAACACGCCCCTCCCTCATCTGTGAGAAACCACAGTGCAAACAGAAAAGAGATCAGTCTATTAAGGACAGAACATTTTTCCAACGTGCCACATGGAGCCCATGAAAATGTGAGGCAAAATCTAGTGTTTGAGGCAGAACAGATGTGTCATCAATGTATGGCAAATTTGAATCACTGCCAGTTAGCCAGGTTTTTGCATTTGGGGTTTTTTTGTTCCTGTAGTGCTATGTCTTAGGTGATAATTTAATTGCATGACTGACCTGATGCTGAGTTTTAGTGGTCTGCAATCATTTCTTCCTTTACTCCAACGCTGTTAGGATTTCCTCCTGTCTCACTGCTGAGGAAACCGACAACTACAAATCTGTCTGAATTCATCTGTACAAAGACACTGAATGGAGTCTTTTATACATAGGAACCTAGCAGACAACCTCAGCTATCGGCAGGTAATGCCAACATGATGCAACAGGAGTAATCTTTGGGCAGTTCTCCATTCCTCATACTGGAAGAAAAGTTTATGCTTGGAGTATTGTCACTGCAAAACTGGTATCAAGGCTTAGGAAACTAATTTCTTGTATCAAAATGGAAGCTTCATATTCTTAGTGTGATATATTAGTCATGACATCAGTTGAGACACATACAGTGAGGTAACGCTGATTTCAAACAACAAGGTTGAAACTAGGAGGACCAGTCAGGAAAAACGGAACTAACACGATGGAAGTAGGACAAAAAAGAGCTGTGCTGACCTGAACAATTTTTTGTGTCCAAAACTATTTCCAGACAAAATCACCATTAGAAGTAAAATCATGAAGAAATACTTGTAAGCTGAAAATAATGGTGAAGTAGACTCACCCCAGCATGAACAGGCAAACTACTTCTGAACGTTTCACTTTATGTTAGCCATTATACATTCTTCTTATAGATCTGTGGATAACTGGCTAGCTGAAAAAGGTCTCATAGACGTAGTCCAGCTGGCTGGACAAAAATGCACATCGCTCTCAGCTTATCTGAAGTAAAGCAAAAATACACTGTCTTTGGCTGTTCTTGTTACACAATAACAGGAAGATTTTGGTGGGAGAAGAATGTTGCAGGTGGGAACAGGTAACTACAGAAGAGAAACCAGGGGCGGGCTTGGTATTTAGGCAACTAACCAATAATGAGCCTAACTTTTGTAATATGTATGAGCTAATTATTACAAGGCATAAAAGGTGACTGTAAGGGACAATAAACAAAGTCTGCTGATCACTCATATTGAGTGACTGTGTCTTCCCTCTGTCGCGACATAGATGCATTTCAAGGTACGTATAAAAACATTTTTAAGGGAAAAAAGTATTCCACTTGAGAATGTCTGAGAAAGACCCTTCAGCAATTTGGAATTGCTGATTTGACATCCAAATGCTGATAGTAATCAAATTTCTGGTTACTATTAGTAGAAAGAAGGGGTTTTAAAGGACTCTTTCCTATGAAATTTTTTGTTTCAATGAGTCAGGTATGACCATGGAATGACTAAAATCAATGACCAGAACCCATCCTCAAAGTCCTGATTTTTCACATGAATTTATCTCTCATTAATCTGCAGTGATACAAAGTGCAATAATGCAATCCCCTGTTATCTGCACTGGTAAGCCTTTATTAGCGTTATCTTTTAGGGCTCTGCTACAGGTTCCACTGGCAGACCAGTATATTGGACTGAAATTTGTGTGGGTCTCATGAACACAGAGTTCAGCCCAAAGACTTTAGTCTGAGTTCCAGCCAGAATAAATTACTTTGGAGCAACTCTGAGTTCAGGATACCTGGGGCCACGCGGCTCCCCGACCTGCATGCTCTGTGGGGACAGTCCGTCTGACACAGCACGTGACGGTGCCCTGCCCTGGAGCCCAGTGCTGGCAGGGGACCAGCATCGCCCCGCAGGTTGTGCAGGGGCTGGACACCAGCAGCACGGGGGATAAAAGGGATATTCTGCTCTGCACCCACAGCGGGGAAGACCCACAGCAGGGAGTGTCCCTGTGGACCCTGAATAACGCCCACGAAGAAAAACACCTTTCTCATGATAAATCAAGATTGTTCTTGTCGCATACACACTGTAGCAACTACAGCCCTTGGTAAAGCAATGCAAGTGGTAGAGGGGCAGCACTGAGCAGAGCCCATGGGACTTGCCAGGGTGTTGACCGTGTCAGGAATTCTCTACACAGAAGCAAAACCAGGAGTCCCAGGGCTGCCCTAGCCCTGTCCTGCTGTTACACCAGTCAGAAATTATCTGTCTCTCTCACTCCTCGCTACACACGGGATGTGTTTCCTAAGGGTACCAAGCCTGCCTTCCTGCACCGGAGTGCTCAGCAAACACCCGTTTCATCTCGGTGCATTTCTTGACCACAGCCTGATGTTCTTAAATTCGCTTTGAAGTTAAACAGTTGCTTCCCTGACATCAACTGTTCCACAACAGACAGAATTAGTCAAATTAATTAGTCAAATTAGCAACAGGCAAAATCATCGCACTAAGATGCAGAAGCCATTTATGGACCAGATCCCAAGCTCAATGAACTTAACAAATGCTTTAGCATTTACTTCCGTGCCTCAATCCATCCCTGCGTTCTGTTTAGGACCAGTTTCCTCTCTGGGCTTTGGCACCGCCTTGCTGCCTCAACAGCTGGGCAGAAAGGAGGGTCCCAGCCTCAGAGGGATCATGCTGAGCCTTTCCAGGGGAGCTGCAAGAAGTATTCCTCTGTGCCCACGGATGAACCTGTGGGAGAAGATGCATTTGAGAAGGAGATCAGGGCTGAGAAAGGGAGGCGGTGGCTGCTGGTGGCCAAGGGTGGCTCGCCCGCCAAATTCTGCTCATCTTATTGGGGTGAGGGGACCGGGGAAGCGCCTTCTTCTGCCATGCAGGTGCTCCCTCTGCCACAGCACCACTCACTGGGGCACGGTTGGGTCTGAACACCCTTGGGTGTTGTGCAGATTCATGCGACTGCATCAGGAATCCTGCCCCCTTCCAACAGCCCCGGGTGTGGGACAGCAGTAATTGGATTGTTGCTTGAGAAACTGTGCATTTATGAGGCTGTTGCTGGAGCGCCCCCCAGGTACAGTTCAGTCTCTTTGAGCTTCAGAGGGACTTGAGCTTTCAAGCTTTGCCCCCAAGTGCGTCACTAAGCTCCTAGGGCAATAAAAGGACATACGCTCCAGCTTTCAAATCCACATGCTCAGTATGGCTGAAACCAGCAAGTATTGCCTTCCAATAGCTGCACCTCCACCTAACTTTACAGCTGGAAAGGTGGCTTGGCTGTGGCTTCGCTTTGTTAGAGGTAAACCAAAGAGCCGCTGTCAGCATGCTCCAAGGATTGCCTTGTAACAGCAGCACATGTGGAAGGAAGCTGCCAGTCACGGGAAGCAGGATCACAACCATAAGCAGCAAAAGTTAGCTGCAGCTTGGGAGAAAAGGAGGGGATCAGCACAGTTACTCTAAACTAATGACTTTCATCCACCATCTGCTTTCTCCCCTCTTCCAAACCATTCATCTGTGTGCCCTTTTCCAGTTCTTTTCTCACTTTCCCTTCCATCTGTCTTCCTGGATCCAGTCAGTTTATTATGGAGATAATTGTTACCGTCAATAAAGCAGCGATTCAGCGCATACTTATCCTTTGTGTTACTTTGCACATACTGCAAAAGACTGAAGCAGAAAGTCAAGGAACGAGCTAAGGTGTTCAGGACAGCAGAGTGCAGGCAGGGGCTAACATGCGTGACACCGGCTCCTGGAGGCAATGCCTCCGAAAGGCCACGGTCTGTCAGCAGCCTGGGGTCTGGAAAGCCCCTGTTGAGAAGTTCCTTCTGCTCCGGCTGCTGTGGCTGCCAAAAGTCCTGCCACCCTTCTTCCCGGGGCTTTCAGCAGCGAAAAACGGGTAGCAGACACTACCTGTCCTCTTACAAGCCAGGCTCAGATGTTTTGTCAGATGCGCAGGGTGGCCTCTCAAATGGATCTTGGCTTCAACAGATGTAAAGAAATGCCTAATGCAATTTCTGAAGCAAAGTCACCCTTCTCTAGGTGACTCAATACTCTAGAAAATCAAGTGCCTATTTTCTGCCAGAGTCAAGTGGGTTCACGTAGGAACTGCCCCAAACTTGCATTGCCCAGGCCAGTCCGGCTTCTGCTGTAGCAGGTGGTGTGTGCGAATCACAGGACGAAATTCAGCCCCTGCCAGAAATTTCTTACGGTGTCAAAGATCAGTCTTAGCAGAATAACGATGAGACTGAGGATGATGAGGTGCAGGTGCTGAGTGGCACAAACGCACTAGCATGTGTCCCAGATCTATCGGATGAGGCCTCCTGCCCCCTGGTAATAGCCATACACTGCACCGATCGCTACCAGCAGCTCCCTAACACCAAAGGAAACATTTTGCTTCTTTGTGCAGCCGGAGAACGGAGTGCAGCTTCCCCGATGGCATTTATTTCCAGACCAGAGTTCCCCTGACATGAGTGAAAAACTGCTGAGCCGATGGTGGAGCTCTGGGTCCCTAAGCACGGAAAGGTCAGCTCTTTTTGCCAGCTGTTTACACTGACATGTGAGAGAGAAAATCTGCTTTGAGAGAAAACCTTTGCAAACTGCATGCCCCCAGTAGCTTGCTCCTTGTAAATTTACTGCAACTATAAAGCAGACTCACACAGAAGACATGTGAGTTATGGCTTATGGCCAGTTGCACAATGAAGTAGCAACTGGGGGAGCTGTAGATGAACCCAGATTTCTAGTCCGAGTCTGTGAGGAGAGAAAAAAAGATGTTTTGAACAATTCTGATGCCTGGCTGGAACCACAGCAATCACGGAGTGTGGAGGAAAAGATGCCCTGCCCCTGTTTCCTTGTAGAGGACTGAAGCTGGGTTCATTAACATTGATAACATACAGCTGTGGGCTGGCTTCAGGGGCGGTGGGTTGGCTGATGTAGGTAAGGCGCAGCTGTGGCTGGTTCTGGGAAGTGGTTGGGCAGCCAGTGAAGGGAGAGCAGCCGAGGAAGAAGCAAGAGAAGAGAGAGTGTGCCCTGGATGAGGAGAAGGCAGCAGAGGGACTGGCATGAAGAGTGTGTTGGTATGGGATGGTAAAAGACCTTGCTGCAGCTGGCTAGTTTGGAGAGTGCTGTGACATTTCCTATTTGTCCCCCTGCTATTGGCAATTTCTTTAACCTCAGGCAGTGGAAATCAGCATCTCCTCTTGCCTTCAGATGAGCAAGGTCAGCTGAAAACAAATAAGGTGGCTCTGTTAAGCAAGGGGAGGGGAGGGCAGGGCAGAAAAGGCCAGGGGGAAGGCCTGGAAAGTGGGTGTCTGAGGTCTTTTGGAAATTACTGTGCTCATCTTTGCCTGAGGTTGTTCACGGCACCAGGCTGCTCTGCTTTTGTCTGGAAGCAGGTTTCAAATGGAATGACAGGATAACTGCTCTCTGGCAGAGAGGTTATTCTAACATAAGTCCCTGCTGTGAAGTTCAAGGGCATACTAGTGTTTTCTTGTAGGTAGTAAACTTCAGCAATTTGGAGAGTGTTACTGGTGCCAGAGTGAGAAAAATGTGCAAGAGCCTGGCAGTTCAGTACCAGCACAGGTCTGACAGCTGTCTGTGAAAGAAGGTAACGGTGGCTATATTTTCACCGTGGCTGAGAGAAAACAGGACTCACAGAAGAGGAACAGACGTCCCTGGATGTCACCTTCCACAATGTTTATAAGGCCAAATATCCAATTGTTGCCTATGCCTCTCGACGCATTCTCAAGGAGGATGGCAGCCCCAATCTAGACGAAGCCAACTAAGAGGCTCTGAATCCTTGACCAACAGGCACCGGGGCTGGCACTGCAGACAAAGGACTTTGCTGGCATCGGTAACCCTGCTGGGGTGAATGGGAAGATGGATAGCTGTAGTGCTACCCTGTGACTGCTTGCAAGATGAAGGCCCACCATCTGCACAGAGCAGCTTTAAAACTTCTCATTCTGCTGTGTCCTTGACACCTTTCTATGCCCTTGCTTATTAAGGGTAGCAGGGCCATCTTAACACCCCAATGCGCTCTCACTGAGCATCTATGGCGATGGTTATGAGTCACCGGGCTGACAAAGCGGGCATCTCGCGTTGCACCGTGAATCTCCCTGGTGGCCCTTCTGTCAGCTGAAGAGCATTTCTTGCTGACAGATGGAGCGCAGGTGCTTGAGGTGGGCATTGCCGAACCTGCTTCCTGCTGAAGGCAGCAAAAATTGCAGAGACAATGGCTTCATTGGAGGCAGCACGCACGCCTTGAGCGTACTGGAAGAGAGAAAAATTTCTGTGGTGTATTGGCGTAAACTCCGACCTTCGGCAAGTCTCGATGTGCGGCGAATGAAGAGACGGGACGCAGCTTGATGCAAGCAAATGTCAGTTTATTGTACAGAAGCACGAGTTTTTATACACTTTCAGAAGCTGCGCGTTTTAAACTAATTGGTTCTTGAAGCTAAGCCTTGCATACTAGGCAATCCCTGATTGGTGGTTAACTACCAGCAATTAACCGCAAGGTGTTACCTTTCCTTGGCGCCATCCGTCTCCCACTCCCCTGTGCTCTGCAAACATGCCTCATCATGTTAATTGTTGTCTAGACAAGCTCGAGCAAATTCCCCTCAGCTAACTGATTGCCACGCATGGTCCTAGTTTCCAGCCCGCTCCTGCATCTCCCCCTTCCTGTTGCACAGAAAGAACCTTTGAAACCGAACGAGTAAAAACAAGGTATAAGTAATAGAACAAATAAAAAAGCAACTAAGACATATTATCAATGTCAAAACAACCCACTGTCTTTGTTCCGTACAATTTTACAGTTTCCCCTTTTTGTTTTTGAACAGCTAGTACCAGGTTTGCCATGTTCTGCAGGGCCCTTGCAAACATGACAGCAACCAAGGCAATAGCAAACAAACAATACTGCCAATTGAGTGAATGAATGCCAAAAAGGCTGAAATTTTCTCAGATTTTGATAACATGTTGCTGCAATGGGGCGCCTAAAATCCACACAGCACATACCATCAAAATCCTCACAGCCATGTCCCTGAACCAACAACAAAAAGCAGTGGCAATTTTGACTCGCATTCTTAACTGCCTACCAAACAACGTGATTTAACTCTTTAATGCTTTCCCTGCTGTTACTCCGGATAAGAGAAGAACCACTGCAATACGTTCCCATCATAGCCTCCTACTACATTAGCATCTACAGAAAGACAATTATCGACATTCAAAGTGTAAACAATATCATCTTCTTTTGGATTAACATTATACATAGGTGGAAGGGCACACCAAACAAGAACTGGTTCAGTCAAAAAGTTCAAAACATAGCATGCCTTCTCTGAACATACCTCTGGGGTCATTCCCTTCATTCCCTCTTTTTTATGCAAAGAGAAACACTTTTACCATAACAGAGAAGCCCCTATTTACATCTCTGAGCCCGGACACAAACCGCAGCTGTATGCTCCACCAGGCTCAGGGCAGAAATCATTCATGCAGTTACACAGCTATATATCTCTACAAGCATGCAGACACCTATTAAACACTAGATAACCATGTTTATCTTTCCTATTCTCCTTCACAATACCTAGTTGTTCTCTCATTATGAATCCTCCCTTCCCCCAGTGCTTTGCTTAACTCTAGAACAGCCTCGTATTGCACAGGCTGCCACTCTCGAGGTTGATCTGTCTGACAAAATACTGAACATGCCATAGCGACTCCCAAAACCCATCACTGAAGTGTTTCCCACTTGCATTCCTGCCACCAGTCCCTCAGACTCCCTTTCACCCTCCCCAAAAATACAATCAATGCATCAGGAGAGACAAGGGGGTGGGGGAAAGGTCTACCTCCTTTTCCAGATCTATAGGACCTGGATCAAAAGGTTTATCAGTGTCAATGGAATCATTGTCCGAGTTGTCCTGTTCCCGTGCTTGGTCCTGTGTTGTGAGGGTCACTGCAATCAGTGACAGAAGCTTTGGGGGCAGAGGAGGCGTGGACAGAATCGCCATCACTGACGATGTCTTGAGAAGAGTCGCGCTGTCGGTGGAATTTACAGCTTCCTCTGGTTTAGCACCGTTAGTAGAATTAGTCCACACTTGGCAAAGAGTAGTCAGAATTTGCCACCAAGATGCTAAATGCATTCCCGACACGGAGCTCCCCTCCGCGGCAGCATCATACAACTGGCTGCTGTATGTACACACTTTCATTCTTTCAAAGTCTCTAAAGTTTCTTGGCTGCTCACCTGTCTCGATGAATACAGGTGTTATCCTCGGGGTTTAGGTTGTCCGCCTGGTCCAGACAGCAAGACGATCGTTCAGCCAAGCCGTCCTCTTCCACGAGCTGTCTTTTTTATCGACCAGTTCCGTCCTTATTCTTCCAAGGCTTCGGAACACCACCATAGGGGTGGGTCACCATTTGAGGAGACTGAGGCACGGACTCCCTGATCTGACTAGAAGACCCTTCGTGAGTCCATATACGTCTCTTTCTGGGGACGAAGCCTGATTCCCCATTACGGATTTCCCACAGCTCACCTCTCAACTCCGGAGGGATTTCTGGCCGGCTCCTGCTTCCTTTCAGCAGATCATTCAAAGTTCTGTGGGATTCGCTGCATGTCGCTCAGATAGGTGATTCGAGAGCCCTTCACGTTAGATCCTTAAACGCATCACGTCGGGGTCACCAATTTGCGGCGAATGAAGAGACGGGACGCAGCTTGATGCAAGCAAATGTCAGTTTATTGTACAGAAGCACGAGTTTTTATACACTTTCAGAAGCTGCGCGTTTTAAACTAATTGGTTCTTGAAGCTAAGCCTTGCATACTAGGCAATCCCTGATTGGTGGTTAACTACCAGCAATTAACCGCAAGGTGTTACCTTTCCTTGGCGCCATCCGTCTCCCACTCCCCTGTGCCCTGTAAACACGCCTCATCATGTTAATTGTTGTCTAGACAAGCTCGAGCAAATTCCCCTCAGCTAACTGATTGCCACGCATGGTCCTAGTTTGCAGACCGCTCCTGCATCGATGGAGTGGAGAGAAACAGTCTGATTCATCCTGCTTCCCCACTAGTGCTGCACATGTTGCACACACAGAAAATATGTGCAAGCAACGTTTTTTAGCAGAGCGCCATTTCTTCCCAATCTCAAAAAGCCTGCAGGTGATGCTGAGCTACGGATAGGTGTCATAACAGAAAAATAGCACAGGGCCTCAGGACTGACGCCAAAACACAAGTCGCATCACTGTAGAGGGAATTTCTGAAGTCAGGGTCACCTTTCAAACACCTCCATTCACATGTGGACTGAGAAGCATCAGCCTTTCAGAGCAATTTCCATTTGCTGCAGAGCCAGCCTGCAGAACAGCTGAAACATCTGTGTGCTGTGCATTGGTGTTTCCTTCCCCAAATCCACCTCCAAGGGGCTGCTGACAAAGCTGAAACTATGGAACAGCGGAGCGTTACTTTTTATCCCAGGTGCCACTCCCAGATCCCTCTGGGGAGAGCTGCATCATTTTGCTGCATCTGTCTCTAAACTGTCTTTGGGGCAGTGACAACTTTATAGTTTTGTCCAAGCAGCATCCATGCATTGGTAAAAAGAGCTCAGCCAGCAGAGCGCAGGTTTCTTCTTGCGGAAGTCCACGCAACACAAGCAGCTTTACTGCCTGGGGCACCCTGTATTCCCCATGTCCAGCCACTGACTAGAAAGTTTGCCCTCTTCCCGCAGAGCAAAGAGGGAGCAGACCTCCCAGGCTTGCCACGCAGCTGCTCACGCTGGATGCCCCTGTGAAGTCCAGCCAGGTGTGCAGTGCCAAGCTGGCTGCAGCAGTTATGGCAGGACCTGGTAGGAAAGAGCTAAGACTGTGGGGGGTTCCCCTCTTTCTGTGGTCCAAACGAGTTCTCTGGCACCCCCCCAGAGCAGGGAGGTGACAATACCCCTCTGTAACGCGGGATTCGGGTGCGGAGGGAGTTCTCAGGCCGGGCTTTTCCCAGAGTTTTTCCTGAGGCGCAACTTGTCAGGGCATTCTGCTCATGCTTTGGCTTTGTAATCAGTTTATTTACATATGGATACCTATCCTTACCTTGAGGAGCTTCAGGCCCCCTGCTGCAGTTATCGTTGTCCTGACCAATGAAGGAGAACACTGAGCAGCTCCCCAGCGATGGTTCCAAACACGGTGCAGTAGCACCACCTGAGGCATTGCTGCAGACTTTGGTATCAGCGTTCCCACAAGGGCAGAGCAATAAATCACGGTGGGGAGAAGCTCCTGGGGACACACCGCAAGGGATGCCTGTGCTGTCACCAGCACCAGGATAGGTCGCAGGCCAACTGTGCAGAGGTTGCGGGGACCGACGATCTGAGCATCCACCCTGCTTCCCAGGCGGGTTTGTGCAGCCAGCAGTGAGCTGCTGTGGTTGCACGAGTATCAAGGGACCGGCAGGCACAGCTTTGCTGTTGTGGGAAGCAAGGCTGTGCAGCGCGCCAACAGGTGTGGCTGCAGCTGCAGACTGGTGCTTACCCCCTGATAAATCAGTGTCCAGCCACTGCCCACAGGGAGCGTCCACATGGACGTCACTGCTTGGCTGCAGGGGCAGGGCTGCAGAGGTACCTCTGCTTTATGTGCAAATTGTGTCACGAGTTACCACTTCTCCTGGGGAACGGAGCGGCTCCTTTTTACTCTATAGCTATTGACAGACCTCACCTGAGTCTTGTTTGAGTCTCAGTTGCTGCATTTATTTTCAAGAACTTTAACCTTTAATACTCTGCCCGTCACAAAAGATCAGAATCCATCCATTTCATCTCTGCAGTGAATTGAATTATCCCTCGCAACAAGAGAGGAGCCGTAAGCGTTACAATGGATGGTGAGCAAGAACAGCTGCTCCCTTTATCTGAACGGAAAAAGTTTTCACAATACCATTGCAGTCAGCATCCAAAGAAGGTATCCAACGTCAGGCATTCTTTTCAACACCCATTTTTCTTTAAAAAGGGGAAAACCTCCAGTTCCTTGTTTAATATATATATATATATATACATATTAAAAAAAAAAAAAGGAATAATTTTTGTGCCAGGTGAGAAGTCCCAATTCCAACAGTGTAATTTAAAAAAGGACAGCTCATCTGGCTGTAAAGTTGAGGGCAGCCTCCAATAAATCTCACACACCCCCGCGTTTGGAGCCGACTGGTTACCATGGTTACCGTGACATTGCTAGTCTTATTTATAGCCCTGCGCTATATATATCGCTTTCCAGAAGGCATAAAAGGGAGAGCTGACTGTGAAGGAATCTGGGAACTGCACGTTGCAAAAGAGACGTAGAGGGGAAAAAAGCTAATTAAAGAGGGGCTGCTGAGGTGGCATGTTGGTGTTTGCAGCGCAGGGCCATGACGCCAGGCAGGAGGGATGCAGCTGGCCTCTGGCTCCTTCACCCCGAGCCCACCCGAGGGACACCCGTGGCGAGGGAAAGCTGGGCTTCTGCTTGGCGTCCCTCCAGACCGCTGGGGCAGGATTTCCCAGCGCTGGTCCACAGTTCCTGAGGGACAGAAGGGAGCTCGTGGGTGGCAGTGCAGGTAGGAGAAGGGCTGGGGACAGACAGTGGCAACCCCCAATGTCGGCGCCCTCCAACGCTGCGCCCCAGAGACAGGCAGCTGCAGATGTCTGCGCTGAAAGTGGGACACGTTCCCCACCTCTCCCAAGGGGACCGCCTTGGCTTTCTTCCTCTCTGAAGCAAAGCATAACATGCTTGTGGGGAGTTATACAACTGCATGTGTGTGTGTGTGTATATATATATATATATATAAAACTATAAACACGTACACATAATGTGTTATGAAGAACATACGTTTTGTTAGGAGAAATGAAAAAAAATCAGGTCAGTGGCAACATGTACGCAGGGACTGCCTTGTAATACAGGATAAAGACAGAAGCCTGCAGGTCTGTAGAAAAGAGAAAGACACAGAGAGAATTGGAGGTAGGTAAAGAGAGAAGAAAGTAGGGAAGGAAGGGAGGAGGGGAGAAAGAAAAGGAGAGAAAAATAAATAAATAAATAAACAAACAAATAAAGACAGGCAGCAGAAGGAAGGCAAGAAGGAAGGAGGGAAGGAAGGAAGGAAGAGAAAAGGAAGTATAGAGGTAGATAGAATGGAGGGAGGGATGGAGGCAAGGGACAGAGGAAGGCGTGACTTTTTAATAAAACACTTCCCCAGTTTTTAATCTAATTCCACTTCCAAGAGCCAGGTTGCTGCGCAGGTCAGTTGTCAGCCCCAAGGGCAGTTTCAGCTGCCCAAGGGCAGGTGAAGAATATAGGTAGAAAGTGTAAAGGTAAACAGTCTTGAAAATGGGAAACAGCAACCCTGACGGCTGAAATGCAAACCAAGAAAAAAACCCAAAAGTTTATTAAAGATAACTGACATGAGAGGCTTAAATGGTGTCTCCCCCAAAGATAATCAGGACTGATAATATGGGTACAATTACAAGCCAAAATTCTGAGGGAAGGTCTGCTCAGAGTCCAGCTGAGCCGAAACCTCTCTGGGAAGCAGCTGAAAATGAGACCAGATTACCTTTCATAAGAGCACACACCACCGTTTCAAGACTGTTGCTTTAATGGTGAGTGTTTTGCTGATTACAGACCTGTGGGAATGAGTGGAAACTGATGCCTATAGAAAAAACGGGTTAAAGTCTGACCTAAACAGGAAAGGTGAGCTATTCTGGGACTCTGCTAATGACATTGAGATGGCCCTCTCACTAACTGTGTGAACCTTAACTGGTGCTGGTCCCGATCCAATGTTCATTTAAAATAGTTTGGAAATACACTATTTAAACTCCTTTTCCAAATTTCAGCTACAAATGTCTTCTGCTTAGCTGCCTGGGGACTGTAAAGACAGGTAACCCAAAGCTTTTAGACCATTTTGATGGGGAAAACCAAGGAAACAGACAAGCAAACCTCCTCGCGAACAGGCATTTAATAAGACAAGCCCTGGTGTGGGACATGGGTGTAGCTGGAAATCCCTCACCACTTCATTTTCTGTCCCCTCTTCCTCCTTGATGACGCCTACAGGCTGAGATTCAATTTGGTCCATTATTGGGAGTACAGGCAGGTTTAGTTTGGGAGTAGGGCAAAAAAACCCCACCCAAAACAACATAAAAAGGGTAAAAGAATGTGAAGAAGGGACAAAACCAGAATCAGGTCCTGTTCTCCTCACTCATTTTAAAGAGTTTTTTCCCAAAACAGAAAATATTTTCCCTCTTAAGTCACATAAACCAGAAACTGAATGTCTCAATAAACTACTGTGAATGCATCGTAACTGAGCTTCAGTATGAATTACAACGTCACGGCTGTGCCTCTGCAGAGGCTTTGCCCCTCAGCAGCTAGCTGTGCCAGTCCTGTACAGAAGCACTCACCAAAATATCAATATATTTCTGCTGTGTCTGCAAATTACTAGATGGCCTAATGCAACTGCGTGCTTTTGTACTACTATTTCTCTTTGTATTGATTAAACATAAATTATTGAGGCAAGTAACCGAGGAAATTCCAAGGTAGCAGAGACGGTGATCTCTGTAACTAGAGGCTGCCTGTCACTGTGATACTTCTGACCTGATGATTTGATGTGATGCTTACAATCCAGGGCACTCCTCTAAGAGTCTATTATTTAGGATCTAGCTTGTTTACGTGCCCAGCCAGGCACACTAGAGAGGGAGCGGGAAAATCCATTTGCCGAAACAAGAACAGATAAACCTTGAGCTGGCAGCAACTGGAAGGATGTTTGTATTCAGTTGTAGCTGTAGAGGATCTGTGAAAAATACACAAACCATTTCTGCCTCTAAATACTGGGGCTGAGCTCAGATAATACGTGATGAGGACTACACAAGTTCTCAAATAAACAGATAAAAACTACAGGTGGTTAGATTTCACTGGAAAACATTTTTCTTCTTGTAATTTCATTATCTGAAAACCACTGATAAAAGAACTGCAGTGGAACATGCTGGGGTGCATTAGTTCAGTAACTGTTTCTGTTTCATTAGGACGCTTTAAGCCTTCGACAAATGTCACAGCATTAACATTTTATGCGGAGCCATGACGAAATGGCTGCTGGAAGAATCAACAGCGTTTCTAAAAGTCAGCACTTTTTGCCTGTCTTTGTGAGACTACTGGTCACTCTGCAATATTAAGTGGCGGTGTTGCTGTGAGAATTATGTCCCTGGTGATGCTTCGTTTGCCTATCTGGCCATTGCAGGAATGAAACTGCCGACAGATGTGACAGCAACCTCCATCATTGTGCTTGGTTATGGTTCAAGTGCCCATTTCCATTTGGCAGATATTCCTGCTAAGTCTCCCTCAGGGCAAGTAACCTTTTAATAACAATGTTTTCCCTTTGATTTTGCTACAGAGGCACCTGCTCTAATATATTGTTTGTGCAGTAATATGAACTGATTGGCGATTCCCTCTTGCTTTCCCCCGTGCCTCTCCTCAGTCCCTCTCTGGCAAAGCTGCGAGGACAGCCTCTTCCCACCCACCACTCAGCTCAGGTCTGGCCCCTTTTCCAAACCAGTCTGGACTTACTGGGAGCATGCTTTCACCATCAGCGAACCCCCCCGCCCATACTGCTCGAAAGATGACATTTTCCTCTTCTACCAGTTTGTGCCTCAAATTTTTAGTAGATTTTCATCATTAAACTTTATTTGCAAGGAGGAATGAAAACGGAAAGAGTTGATTCACTCAGTTTGCCAAAAAACGTTGCGCATTTTAAACCTGCAGTAAAAGGCTACCAAGCTGCGTGTATCAATCACGTTATGAGCATAAGTGGCAAACTACAGACACTAAATGGGCAAATTTTACTATGCGCACAACTGCAAGGGATTATGAACATGGAAACAAAGGTTTAATACATTGCAGACAAACTCTTTTCTTATTAAACAAATTTGTTGAAGCCATTTCTCTCCTATACCTGCCATTCTTTATACAAGACAACATATTATGTAGTTGCTACGGATATCTAACCAAAAGTTGAGCAAAAACCTCTAATACACTCCTGTGCAGGTACCTCTTTTTCCGCAACTTCTCCTACACCTTCTGGTCACTTATTTGCCGTGTGTGCTGCCTGTGCTGCCAAATGGCTCACCTTCCCCTGCATGCCTGGCAGTGATGGCTGCATTTGGAAGCAGCAGCTCTACAATTCAGTGCAACAAAATCTGATGATTTTCGATACCATCATTGCTGTTGTCACTGTTCTTCTTCTTCCGTTCCCGATATCCAAGCCAAACTGCCTGGGTTTTTTGAAGACAATTTATGCCAGAGACCGAAAAATTGTCCTGGGCAACAGGAGAACGTGCCTGGGGATCATCTTGCTCAAATGATTTAAACAGAGCAGAACTTGCTCCTGTTGAGTTCCCTGGAGGAACAGGCAGCACGTTGATGAGCTGGCAAACACACCCCTAGCATTGTGGTCGTGAATAAGGCAGAAACCAAAGGAAGCTACACAGTTTTAATTCTGCTGCTGGGGTGACAAAGGCAATTATTGAAACGGGAAGCTATGTTACAGGACATAAATCAAACCACTTCAGCCTAATCCTTTAAACAAGTACAGTCTCAAGGACCGGTCTCATAAGCAGTTCCCATGTTTCTTAGCTGGAGTTGTGGGCCTCTACCCTCAAGGGTACACGTAAAGAGGCTGCTAAGAGGTGCTACCCGGAAGGGTGGCTGGGAGGTTGAAGGTTCTCCTGTGCTCGGAGGGTGCTGCAGCTGGCAAGTGGGAAGTGCCGGTGCTTAGTGACCCCATCTCCCGTCTGCAGGAGCAGGAGAACACATCCCACTGCCTGGGGAGTGATGCCTCAAGCAGCCCTCCTGGCTCCCTTGCGGGGAAATCTCTCTGGTGTGGGTGCAAGTGAGGGCACGGCTGTGCAGACACTCTCTGGCTCTGTGCAAGTCACCCGGCTTCCCCAAGATCATTATTCTGTGCCTGTGAAACGGGGACCAGAGCACTTCCAGGCCCTCACAGGCCACCAAGGAGGTATGTGTGTTCTACTGCATGGGACCTGCGGACACCCAGAATATGTCAAAGCGTCCTAGCAGTGCTGGTAATGTAGAGCTGGGAGCAAATGATGAACCATTAAGTTCAATTGTGTCCGTATTGTCTATTCTTTCTGCATTTTGCTATTCACTGCTCTTTGGACAAACACCTGTCACGCCAGACAGTAGTACCGCTTCTTCTGCTTAAATCAGTTGAGTATTTGCTGCAGGAAAGCTCTTTAAAGAGTCATTCTTTTCAATCAAAATGCCACGGGAAACCTGGGAAAGTGCTTTCAGCAAAAGCTTCCACTGATGGAGCATCCTCCAGTCCTAACAGGTTTGGAAGTCCTTGGTCATCTCTAAGTTAAATTGCTCTCCATTTGTCCATGCTTCTCCCACATCGCCAGAGAAGTAGCTGTTTAAAGCAATAACGGGGCCTGCTTTTTCACCCCTTCACTGCCTAAACTTATCTTTTTAAAGATCTCCCTTCAGCTGATCACTTCTAGTTCAGTTGTTTCAGGACTGCCAATCCCAAGTTATTAAACACTGTGAACTAAATACTCCAAATTATGACTTAAAAAAAAAAAAAAGCTGTCTTGTTCCTGCGTGCCTCCAGGGTTTCAAGCTGGTGGTGTTGATATACTGAGGTCTACCTAGAGTTGTGAATGCTAGAAATCTATCGCGTCTCTGGGGGAAAGCTGAGGGTGTAAAACGGCAGCTGCTGCAATGTTGAGGAAAAAAATATTTAATTATTAATTAGATAGAAGAATTGGAAACATACAAATGTAATAGTGCGCTATTGTTTGAAACGGAAAAGCACAAAACAGTATTTCCATTTGAAAGGGAAAACACAATGTTTGCATCCAGGGTACAGAGTCAGTTCTGTGCACAGAACTCTTCTCTCAGGGAGCTGCCTCCACGTAAGAACATTGTCAGCTTCAAATGAAAACATTTTGTGCATTAACTGTAATTTTTTCCATTACAACTCTTCTAGGACACGTCTGCATCTGAACAGAGCCCACCCACCCACCCCCCTCACTCACCCACCCCCCCCCCCCCCCCCCCGCACCCCTCACCCACCCCCAGTTTTTTGGAAATCTTGCAAGGCAAAAGTTCTTATTCCTTGCACCACCACCCCACCCCCCCCACACCTGCCAAAGATTTTCGTTTGGTTTAAGTGGAAAAGAATTGGAAAAGGAAATGAAGAAATACCACCATGAAAAGCACTGCAAGGCACTGATATGTTATTGTGTCTTGTGAGTGGTCACCCTCCTTTTCCCTACGTTGCTTTCATATTTCTTTGCTGCGTGTTACTGCCTGTGTGCTGCACAGGCCGGCCATGTGGGCCACTTAGCTCTGCTGGCGTTTTACTCCAGGAAAACCATGGCAAAGGCTACGTTTAAGAGATTTAGACTGCAGCTAGTTTCAAACCATAAATCCATCTTTTGAGCAATGAAAGTGCATTTGTGCTTGAGGGAAAAATTCCTGAGGTCTCCCAGAGTAGGGCTGCATCGTGGATACCTGTGCATGCATGAATGAGCACGGTGATAGGGTAAAATGGGATTAAGATTGGATGTTAGTTTTGGAGGGGAAAAGGAGACTTAGCCTGGCCGCAAAAAATCTGCAGACAGACTGTTTCTCTGGAAGACACTCCAAAAACACAGTTTATATTAAAAATAGAAATACTTAGATTTTTACACTGCTCTGCAATAATCTGCACTGGCTCTTGAAGCAGCTACCAGCTTCACTGGTGCCTGTTCCAAAGTGAATGACATTGGATAGTTTGTGGTTGGAATCATGCAGGGCATTGACGGGCTTTTTCGTCAAAGAAGCATTTGTTTACTCTCCAGTTTTTCTACCTTTTTAAAGATCTGGTGAATTTCAAAAAGATCATTCCAGTGGACTGCGATATGTTGTCCTTATCTCTGAATGGAGCTCTGTGACTTCCACCCTTGGGAATCCATTGCTGTATTTTCCTAGTCATTCCTAGGGAGACTTCTAAACAAAAGAGGAGTGAAACTTGTTTTTAATGACTTCTTGAAGAACTTTAGAGAGATGAGATTAAATGTGTCCTCTTTAGCTTCAGTGCACTAATGTGATTTGTGTTAGTTCTGCGCACGGAGCTCTTTTCTCAGAGAGCTGTCTCTACATAAGTGTCTGGTGAGGCTGATGAGAGAAATATTTTGTGCACAAAAGAGAACTCTTTCCAAGTGGCATCATCCCAACTCTGTCTCAGTTTAAGGCCTCCAAACCAGTTAAATCCCGTGTCTGTGGGCTGGGGTATTCAGCTGTGTAACCTGTGGGGAAAGAAACATGGTTATCCAGCCGAGTGACTGTTAAATCATCTAGACTATAAGAGGATTATATATTCACACAAGCTTAAACATAACTGAGTGCCTTAGCATTTACATATACAGCTCCTGACTGAATTTTGCCGGTAGACACTCCAAACACAAACTCAAGAGCCAACTGACTTTCATTTATCCCAAAGTGCATCCTCTGCAAGAACAGGATGTTGAGAAAAGACGTTTTCTTGCAAAGAGAAAGTTAAACAGTATTCCAGAAAGAGATCAGTAAGCTGTGAAGAGCTATTCACAACTTTCTTGTGCTGAAAGCTCCCCACGGTCAGCTACAGCCTGGACCTGGACTGCCTGCATTCAAGCCATGTGTGCTGCGCAGAGCCTTCAAAAGTTCCTCATGAAAAAGTCTTTGGGCTTTTCTTCAAAGCACAGTATAATATAATGCTGAGGAGCATTCTTTTAAAGATGAGAAGCCAGCAAGCGCGCCTTTGGTATTCCCAGTACTAGATACCCCATGCTGAACATGGCAAGAGCTGTTCAGAGTTACCAGATGGGATTAAAAATGGGAAGCAGCATAGCTCTGTGCTTGGCTTGATCTACCATGCCAAGTATCACCAGGCTTCTCTGGTCAGAGTGCTGCTGGGCGCTGGCGTTTCTGGTGCAACACTGCAGGTATCCTTGTGCCCTGAGCCCCTTGGCAGTGTCATCCCCTACTCATCCTCCCGATCACTGCCTGATGTCAGGCAGCATGGACATTCCCATTTTTGAAGCACTGGAACAGAGACACAGAGCCTTGTCCCACGGAAAGCTCGGGGACCAGATGTAGGTGGTGGAGGTCTTAAGTGGCATCCTAAGTGGGGTTCTGTGCTTTCATTCAAGCTACATTTGAATCTGAAAGGGCAGCAGTACAAATAGTGGGGTTTTGGGGTTTTGTATTTGTAAAAAAGGGGTACATTTCTCCTCCTAAAAAGGGAAAACTAGAACAAGTTACAGTGTAAGGTTTGTAAAAAAATCCTCATCAGCTGAAAGCTAAAGCCACGTCTAAGGTGGATAATTCTAACGAGGAACTCCATGAAAATTGCCCCAAGGGAAACGAGAAGGAACATTTGTCAAAGGGTGGAAGGAAGCTGAAAGAGCAGTAGCCTGTTTTGGACAGGGAAGGTGAAAAACAGAGGATGGTAATGACCAGGAGGTGCTGTTGGGGCAGTGTTCTCCCACCTGCACTCCATCCTGCCCTTTCTGTCCATAACAATGAACCACCAATGGTGGTGACAATGAATGCAGGTGGTCATGATGGCTGGATTCCACTCAAAGAGGCTTTGGGGGCTTGACTTGAGCAACATGTTTATCACGCAAAACAGATAATGGCTGTGGTCCAACAATCAACCTGACTGAGCGGTGGCCGGGCTTGAGGCAGGGGCCTCACAGACTGCTGTGGCTTCAGTAAAAGCCAGGGAGACCCTGGTAAATGTGTAGCAAATTCCCACCCCGTGTTGAACCGTCAGTCGCCACTGTCCTTCCAGTATTGGCTACCTTTGCTGAGGGCCGGTCGGCACAATGGAGCTGACTTAGTGCCACCTCGCCATGAGTATAAATCTGGCATTTAGACTCCTCTATAGTGAGGATGAGAACTCTAGCTACGGGAGGGGCTGGTGGGCTGGAACTCTCTCCTCCCCAGGCAGAGATGCCTCTTTGGTAAGTATTGAGGCTGCGACTCTGTTGGCTGTTACCCGGGCAAGAAGTGTTAACTAGAGAACGGAACTCTTAACTCAAGCTTGACTGTTACAGATCGGAGTATTTATCAACAGCAATTTCCAATCTCTTATATCTCTTGCCTTCAGAAATCACCTAATTATTTTTCAGCTTTGCAAAACAGTATCAGTGAAAGCCTTCAGAGGGCTCTGACAGGCAAACGCTGACTCTGATGAGCAGCTGTATCCTTTAGACCTAAACCACTGACCGAGTCTAAGGCTAGGGATGGGACCTAGTCGCACCTAGATTCCAGTATGAGAAGCACTTAGGAGAGCAAGGGGATCCTTTCCGAAGCTCGTGACTTCTCTGCCCAGGCCACATGTCAGACTCATACCCATTATGAGACGGATGTTACCTGTGAAATACTCTGCCTCACATCAAACCGGCCTTTAATGCCACTGATAGAAAGTCAGCATGGCTCCGCAGCTGTCAGTGCCATTGCTCATCTTGAGCTGACCTAAGACGGGCAGCAATAGACAAGGACACCAAATCAGAGCGCTAATGTCACGTGAGGGGCACGAGCCCAATTCAGTGTTGGAGTAGGGGCAAATCCCAGAGGTGCTGGCATGCCCACGGGCAGCCTGGAGAGCTGCACTACGCAGGCTCAGTGGGATTCCGTGTTAGCTGCCTGCCAGTTTGGTAGGAATGGTGCAGTAAGTGTTCAGGGGGCCAAAGGGCACTCTGCGAGGAAGACCCTGGGAGCAGCAACAGCATCACAGCGATAGGGAACAAACCAGCGTGACAGGACCTGTGGGTGGGAAGCAGTGACCGACAGCAAAACCGACTTTTTCCACTGACCTCCTTGATCAGGAGAGAGCGGTCAAGAAGTAGTAAGTAGGATCTGCAAAGCTGTGGATTTTGGCCAGGTAGTAATAGGGGGATTGCGACCCCTGGGTCAATGACTTCTCCAGAATGAAGTGTGGAGACGACACCTCTGCGAGCAATAAATGCCTGCTGCCTAAGAGAGCTAGTCCTAGAGCTCGCAGGGGAGGGGGCCGTACAGCATTTGCTCTGGGGCGGTGCGTCACTCGCATGCCAGCTGAAGAGGTTTTCTTAGCAGGGCTCTTGCCTAACAAGAGCTAGCGTCCGACTGGGTTCAACGGCACAGCAGGGCGGACAGGCCAGATGAATGCCACCTCCAGCTATGCTGGGAGTCCTGCTCAAGAATGGGGGAGAACAGGGGAAGAGGTCCTACTGGGTGCTGTTGGAAGACGTTTAAAGAACTGTGCCATCACCGCGGCCCTGTCTCTGGATCTACTGCCTTTGTCCTTATGGATGATCCGAGCTTCTCAGGCATTGGCTAGGAATATCATGGAGTGGACACAAAGAGGCCTAGGAAATCCTGAAGCGCGTTGAAGATAACTTCTGGGTGCAGGTACTAAGGGAGCCGAGTAGGAAAGGTGCCCTCCTAGAGCTGTTGTTTGCAAGCAGAGAGGGAGTCGTCGGCAAAGTGGTGATTGGTGGCTGCCTTGGTCACAGTGACCGCCAAGGGGTTGAGTTTCACACCGTTGGTGAGCGGCCAAGAACTGCCAGCAGCACTTCGACCCTGGATATGCGGAGAGCAGAGCTGGGGTGCTGAAGGAGCGAGCTAGTAAGGTCCCCTGGGCATCTGCTTTTGAAGCTATGGGCGTCCAGGAGTGCTGGTTGCTCTTTGAGAGCCACCTCTTATGAGCGCAGGAGCAGGCAATTCCAAAGTGTCGGAAGCCAAGCGAGCAGGGCAGAAGGCCAGCCTGTCTGAGCAGAGATCTTCATCTGGGACTGAGGCAGAAAAAGAAACGGTGGGGACACTGGAAGGAAGGACAGGAGACACGAGAGGGCTAGAGAGACGCCGTTTGCCACCGAAGGGAGACAATCCATGCGTCCCAAGCTCAATTAGAGTTGAAGCTGGCCAGCACTGTGAAGGAGAACAAAAAGGCCTTTTTAAAAGATGTGAACAGCAAAAGGAGAATGAGAGATAACATTGGTCTGGTGCTGGATAAGGTCGGTCAGCTCGCTCACAGATTGGGACGCAGACAAGGCCGAGACATGCCCTGCCTCCTTTTGGCACTGCCTTCAACACCGATGGCGGGCCCTGGGAGCCCCGGAGCCCAGTGCTGGGAGACCTCGGCTGGGGCGGTAAAAACCTCCCAGGCGAGCCTGAGCTTGCCTGAGACTGGCTGCTGGTGCTGGATGTGCGTAAAGCTACAGGGCCCGATGGCATTCAGCCCAGGGTACGGAAAGAGCTGGCCGATGTCATCGCAGGACCTCTCTCCAGCACTTTTCAGCAGTCTTGGGAGCCTGGACGGGTCCCAGCCAATGCAGCACTAGCAAGTCGAATGGAGTTGAGTGCACCATTAGCAAGTTTGCCGATGGCCCCAAACTGGGAGGTGCTGTTGACTCTCTCAAGGGTAAGAGGCCTTGCAGAGGAATCTAGATAGACTGGAGCAGTGGGCAATCATCAGTGGCGTGACGGGCAGCCAGAGCGGGGCAACACATCTGGGGAAAGGGCTGTAAGGCACGTCCTGTGTGGAGCATCTGAGGATTCTGGGATTGTCTAGTTTGGAGAGAAAAGGGCTGAGGGGCAACCTCACTGCTCTCTGCAGCTTCCCGAGGAGGGGAAGCAGAGAGGGAGGTGCTGACCTCTTCTCCCTGGCATGCAGCGATAGGCTCTCAGAATCACGGGATCACAGCACGGTCAGTGTTGGAAGGGACCTCTGGAGATCGCCAGTCCAAGCCCCTGCTAAAGCACAGTGCACAGAATCGCGTCCAGGCAGGTTTTGAATGTCTCCAGAGAAGGAGACTCCACCAGCTCTCTGGGCAGCCTGTGCCAGTGCTCTGCCACCCTCAAGGTAAAGATGTTTTTCCTCCTATTCCGATGGAACTCCCTGGGTTTGCGTTTGTGCCCGTTGCCCCTTGCGCTGGGGGGAATGGCACAGAGCTGTGCCAGGGGAGGTCCAGACTTGAGGTTAGGAAGCATTTCTTTGCCGAGAGGGTGGTCAAACACAGGAACAGGCTTCCTAGAGAGCTGCTCGATGCCCCAAGCCTGTCACTGCTCAAGAGGTCTTTGGAGAGTGCCCCGAATAACACGCCTTAAGCTTTGCTCAGCCCTGCAGGGGTAGGCAGTGGGATGAGATGATCATTTTACCTTCCTTCCAAAAGAAATACTCTGCTCTGCTCTGCTCTGCTCTGCTCTGCTCTGTCCTGTTCTGTTCTGTTCTGTTCTGCTCTGCTCTGTTCCAGCCAAGCCAGCTGCCATTGTCCTTTCTCTCAGAGCTGGTGCGGACAGCATTCAGCCTGGAAGGTGACACTTCCCTACCAAAGGCCTCCTGGTACCGTGACTGTGGGATCTGAGGAGAACGTGAGGGCATGGAATATACACAAGGAGGTGACATTTGAGCACGCGCCTGCTGTCCACATGTGCATCTTCCCAAGTTTGTGCTCCTTACCTCTTCTCCTCTGGTGGTATCTCTACATTTCTTCTCTCACTGCCCTGCCCTTGGTCCCTGCCTCCTTGACAGCTCTCCCAGTAGCGAGCTTACCCCGGCCGACACCAGACAGTGCAGAGAACCCAGAGCAGAGCAGAAGTGTCGGTAGCGGGCAGAGGGAGGGACTGGGTGCAGGCTGAGGGCATTGGACGTGCGATGAAAGCAGCTTCCCCTCCTGCCCGCTCTGCCCTCGGCATCTGCTGTGCTGCAGCTGCAGCAGGATTGCCTGCAGGAGGAGGTGCTGCCCACGTGGCCCTGGGGCTCCGGGGACCTATGGCCGTTCCCCCCCCACCCCCCCAGGCAGGTGCCACCCACGGTGGGGCACAGGAATCAGGGACGGGCACCAGAAGAGAGAGAAAGAAGCACACAGAGCCTGTGTCAGGGAAACAGGAATTGATTTCCTTGCCCTTGAACATGGAGGTGCTGGAGCCGTGCTGGCGGGTCACCTCTTGCAGGGCTGGGGAGAGTCCTGGGGGTCAGTGGCCCTCCTCTTTGGGGGGCGCCGGGGTCCCCTGGGCAAATGGTCCTGCCTGTCCCAGACAGGATCCGAGGGGCTGCGGCGGCTGCCCTGGGCAGAGGGACCAGCCACCACCGGTACCTGCCGCGGCTCCTCCTGGGGCTGCTCCTGCTCTGCAGGGACAGGCGCAGGTGAGCGGTGGCCGAGACCCCTGTGGAGGGCGGACTCTGACGTGCCGGCTTCCTCCTGGCTGGGGGAGCCTGCAGGGCTGCTGGAGGAGGCCAGGCTGGAGCTGGGAGTACCCTCGCGGGAGGCGGTGCGGCTGGAGCTGGAGGAGCCGGAGCTGGAGGGGTTGGAACTGGCCACAGGGCTGTTGTCCCTGTCCCCCACAGCATGGGAGTGCAGCAGCCTCTGGGCCTGCTCGCTGCACTGCTCCACAATGATACGGACGATGCCATGGACCAGCTGCGCTGTATATTCCTCGAGGACATCCTGGAGTATCTGGACCATAAGCTCCCAGTCAGGACCGCAGAGGCAGAGGCAGTGCAGGATGGACCCCTCTGCTCTCTTTGCCAGCCACCACCGGGCCTCAAATATTTCTGCCAGCTCGTGGCGCAGCCAGGTCCGCAGGGGATCCAGGAGGTGCTGATGTCTTTTGAAAAGTTCCGCCCAGACCTGGAGCAGGAGGCCACCCACAGGTTCTGTCCCTGCAGCTCCCTGCTCAGCTGGGGACGGCATCCTCTGTGAAGAGGATGGAGAGGGTGCCACAGGGTGAGGGGGCCTGTTTTCGGCCAGGCGGTCGGGAGCTGCACCTGCCTGGCTGCTGGCATCTGGCAACACAGCGCAGGCTGGGACGTTACACTGTAGGTAGTCGTTTTCTGCCCACACAGAAAACTTGATAGTCTCCATTGGTCTTCTGCAAAGGGGGCACGATGTGGCCCTGTCTGCCCAGCGCATGATGCATCCCAGGCAGAACTGGTGGTTACAGGGCATCGTGTAAGCGATCTCCTTGTCAGCTTCTTGGCAGATGGGGCAGCTCCACTCTGACTCGTTGGCCATGTCTGCTTGTTGCAGCAGGCTGGGGAGAGCCGGGGGTGAGGAGCTGCTCCCCCTCACTGGTGTCACAGCTGCAGAATGGAGAGTCCACACTCAGCCGCTGCCTCGGGGAAGGGAGGGGAAAAAGAAATGGGCAGGCCCCTTAAGAAGGACACCCTCCCGGCTCCCCAAGTCCCCAAGTCCTGTCACCTGCCCCACGGCCACCCCGGGGGACGGTTCCCCGCACGGCTCACCTGCGCTGCTGCAAGCACAGCCCGCGGTGCCCGGCTGCCTGACCCAGGCAGGGCCGGGGAAACACAGGCGATGGCTCTGGGATGGACACCGAGGGCTGCCGGCGGCAACCCCCGAAGCACCACCCAGCACCAGGAGAAGCCTCACTCCTCCTTCAGACCTCGCCGGCACGCTCGGCAGGAGGCCAGGCACGAGCCAGACTGGCCCAGGCTCTGCTGGCGCCCGAAGATAAAGCGGTGAGGGACGTGAGGTCACAGCCCATGGCTGGCTGATGTCATAATGGGTGACGCTGGGTGACGCCAGCTTCCAGAACACGGTGATGTCACAGCGGGCCTTCCGCCCCCACAGGCGCACAGCATCAGGAGAGAAAAGCAAATACCATTTCTTGTTTTCATCTTCTACCTTCCTGTGTTGCTCCAGCTTGGACCCCTGCAACCCGTGCCCATGGCTTTGTGTCTTGTCCCCGCTCCTGACGCCCCGCACTGGTCTCCTGCGAGAGGGAGCCTGTTGGGACCAGTCAGCGTGGCCTGCCCACAGCTGGGTGACGCCTCCTGCAGCTGGCTGCCTTTCCCTGTGCAGTGCCAGGATCTGCAGGGGGGAGCTGGGCGCTCGGTGGGCAGCCCCGGGCCAAAGTCTCCCAGCCTGCTGGGTTGTGCCCCCACCCACAGGGAGAAGCCTAAAGGGGCACTTTGCTCCAGCCCCATCCACTCCCGCTGGCACTCGCCCACAGTGCCGGGTCCCTCTCTGCTTCCCACGTTTGCCACGCTTCTGGTCGCCGGTGCTCCTGGCCAGCTGTGGCGTTGGTGGTCCCCAAAAGCACCAGCAAGGAGCCCGATCCGCTCTGCGCTGGCAGGAGTTGTAGCGGCTGCCCCAACAGAGTACGGTAGAAGGGGCGCAGGGCGCCCTGCTGGCACCGCCGGGGAGCAGGGACGGATCCCCGTGTGGGCCGTGCTGTCCCGCTATCCGCTCTTGCCTCTGGCTTTCAGGGTCACCTCTAGTCCTTGGTCCAAGCGCTTCTTTTTCATCCCGGAAGAGCGTTGCCCGTTGGGTTTATGTTTGACTCTGTGAGAGTGAAGGGTGCGGTGTAAGTCGGCCACATGGCTCTGCCCATGACAATCTCCTGAGGTGGCAGCCCGCCTCTTCTCCTCGCAATGCTTCTCGTCTACACCAACGGCAGAGGCAAACGCACGCAGACGTTCCAGGCCGATCCGGTCTCCTCTGCACAAAGTTTTTTGCCAGTTTGGTTTTAAAGTCAGAGTGTCTCCTCTCCCCCGCTGTAGGACTGGGGGTGATGGGCACACAGACACTTTGGTTCTCTTTGCCGGGCTGCACAATTCGCCGGCACTGCTTGCCCAGTGAAGTGGCTGCCCTTGTTGCTGCCTAGGGTAGGGGAAGGCCAAAGCCAGGAAGCAGCTCTCTCTGCAATTGTTCTTGCCACGGTTGTTCCATCTGCATGTTTGGAGGGACGGGCCTCCAACCTGAGAACCTGCCCGAAATGACGAGGACATACGCACCATGACAACATGGAGGCATCTGAATCAAGGACATCTGCAGGTTTAAAATAGATCATGAAGTAAATCTGTCATAGTGCAGTGCTCAGTGACATTACAGGCCACCGCACGATGATGTTAGAGCAGGCCACTGCTTCACTGAGTATATAGAGAACGCTGTTCCGAAGAAACTTCTGGAAGGAACCTAAGCTTTCAGAAAGAAAATGTTTCCTTATTTTTTGGCTTTCTGAGAGAGATGAACCATTGCATAGTCGGTGAGGGCTGTACTCTGGGGAATGACCCCCCGGCACACATCAGTCTTGTGACAGTCTGAACCTACGTGTTCTCAACAAAACTAGCAAGTCTTCAATTTTTTCTGGGCTTGGAGAGTGTAGTGTTGGGTGCTGTTTGTAGAAGTTAGTATTTTTGATGTATGACAATGTCAGAGAGACGCGCAGAAGAAGGATTCTATGAAGAAAGAGACTGAAATAAGCCAATAAAATGAAAATAAAGGGAGAGAGATTAAACCTTAGTAGCAGTATTTTCTTATAGAGATTTTTCTAGCAATATTTTAAAATCTATCCCTTTGGTCATTTGAGTTCTAAGTTTTTATGTTTCAAGCCTATAAAATCATCATGTTACAATGAACCTCAAGCTCAAATTCTTCCCTGCCTATCCTTTTCTTCAGTGAACTTTCAGCCATCTTCTTTTTCCCCTGTTAAGAGAAGGAACCGTACATATAAAAGTCCACTGTCGCAGGGCATAAACCAGACCCACCTCTTGCTGTTTCAAAAGCACAGGAACAGATTGTTTTTTTTTTTTTTCTTGGTCTATGAATTATACAACATTTTTGGGTGCTGAGAAGTGAGAAAAGTAATCAAATATTCAGCAGCATCTATTTGCTATTTATTGGATATAATAAATATATCATATTTCCCAGAAAATACATAAGGCAAAATCAAAAGTTGGGTTTCTTTTCCCCTGGGTCCATAATCTCAGGCACAGCACCCTGTGGGGAGGACCAAGCTCATACTTCTGTGGCTCCCATCTCATCTGCTCCACCAAACTGTCATTCCTAAGCAAAGCTTAGCTGCTGAAGGGTTTGTACGGATTCCTTGGCACGTATCCTGGTTCTAAAGTAGCTTTCTGCTCCCACTGCTGGAGAGGCTGACATGAGCTCCTGAAAAGAATAAACATTTTTATTTTAAGATGCTAAAATAACAATTCTAGATCTGCAGGAAAAACGTGAGCAGTGGGATTGTTGTTTCCCAGGCATTTCTTAACTCTCCAAGTATTTTTCTCACCGAATACTTTTCTGTGATAACTTCTTGCTTCAGTTGGCTGTGCCCTGCTACCTGCCCCCATGGCAGGTGGAGTGTGAAGGGGCAGTGCAGATGGTTGCCTCTCCTGGCATTTCCTTATCTGATGGGAGGGTGGAGGATAACTTGTAAGGCACTCGGCTCTCTTTGTACCTTTGATCAAAGAGCTGTGTTGGCACCCTGCCCACCTGGTTTGGAAGAGCACAGCAGCATTTCACACCAGCTGATAGATACTCCCCAGGCTTGGGGTGAGCCAGGCGCTTAACCACATCTGACCTGACGTTAAGGGGTGGCTTTACTGCCTTCAGGGTTTCCTACTACTGACGCACACTTCAGTATGGGGCTGCACTGTGCCCTTGCACAAGCTACTGGCTCCCAGGTTAGCCAGCTATCTCTAACTTCATTGTCATGACTGGCAGTAGACACCTGTGATTCCCCTGGGGGTGCAGGCTGTCTTTGGTACTGACAAGCTGTCCAGGCTGTAAATTCCCCTTCGTATTGCTCTGTTTTCTACTGACCTCCATTTCTTTTGAATGCAAAGTTGCCCGTGGCTTTGCCATATGTGCAGGTGGCTGCAGTTCTTAACTAAGAGTCCTGTATGTGTATGTAAGTAGATGTATATGTGTATATATGTGTATGTAGATGTGTATATAATGTGTATGTAGGTGTGTATGTTTGTGAGACTTCAAGAGACTTTATGTATATGCGTCTTTGGTTACATCTCCCTTTTGGGGAGGAAAAAGGAAAAGGGGATAATTGTGTTCTATAAATAAACTCCTTTGTGTTTTAGCAGCCATGTGAGTGGCATAAAGAAAGTGTTCTTGCATTAAATGGAATGTTCTAGAAGTCCATCCTACCATTTTTAGGTTCTATTAGGAGTCGAAACTATTTTCTAATTGATTCAGATGCAAGCCAGGTTTTCCCAAAAGATTGTGCCTCAGCCTTCAGGTCTCCACTCAGTTTAATTTTATAAGATTAAAGCACATTAGATTTTCCTGGTATTATTCCTAAATTATACAGAAGGAACAGAACCAGGTCTGATCCTGGTAATAGCTGCTGTGTTGAATTCCTCCCCCATTTGCAAACACCTGTCGAATACGTGTACTATGCACATGTTGAAGGTTGAGGCTTACAGGTTGTTTCAGGAAACAAACTCATCTGTACTTTGATGAACTAAAGCTGTGCTGAAGTAAGTCTCTTAGATGTTACAGGCTATTTTGCAAAAATATGTATTGTGAGAGTTGCCTGCCTTATTTGACAGAATCTTTTTCTTTGTTTCATTCTTGTATAGGTACTGGTGGGAAATACATCAGGCAGGCTTTTAATGAAGTGTACAAAAAGCTTTCATTAAAGTCTGTTGTGTGCTGCTTATCACATTTTTCCTGATTTTATTTTTTTTATAATGTTTGGTAAATACAGTAAATCCAAAAAGTGTTAGTGAGACAGTCACCTTTTCAGCTCTGTGTGTGTTTTTGTGAATTGTAATATTAATGAACATATACTTGATGTCTTGGGCAACAGGATCACAGCATGAATCAGATTTCTAAATCAAATAGCTCAATGAAGACCCATTCACATCATCAAATAACACGACTATGGGATTGACAGTTTGATAGTACCAGAGATGTTTCTTGCTTTTGCCATGCTTTTGCCAGCTTGGAAAAAAAAATAATATTGCAAGCTTGCCAGTCTTTAAAAAAGAGGGATTTTCAATCAGACAGAGGATTAGTTTCTAAGCCACCAGGTGTTTTCCAGTTCCGTTTAGCTGAAGCATGGAATCTGACTCCTGAGAGGGAATGGTAAATTGTGATGAACCTTACTTGCCCTTGGTTACTTGTTGTCCATTCATTGTTCATCTCCAGTACACTAAACCCATATTGGCAGAACACAGAGAGGGGATGGAAATTCTGGAGAAAAAGTCTTGAACAGCTATAGCCTATGGAAGACAGTCCCCCCCATAGGCTAAACTTTCTCTTACAGGAATTATACAAGTTTGTCACAAGCAGAAAATAAACATGTTCTAAAAATGCCAGGGTACAATTGTGTCCTCATTTTCATGGAAGTTTTACCACTCACTGCATCAAGG
This sequence comes from Falco naumanni, assembly GCF_017639655.2. Lineage (NCBI taxonomy): Eukaryota > Metazoa > Chordata > Aves > Falconiformes > Falconidae > Falco > Falco naumanni. Next base: position 9,077,022 of record NC_054080.1, read on the forward strand.
TGCATCAAGGTCAGAAATTTGCTTGACAAACTTCAATTATCACTGAAGTCAGAAAATTTCATCACTCCCTCTGTGGACAGAATGACTGAACCCATGGCTGAGAAGAAAGCAAGCTATGCAACTGTTCTGAAATGTACCATTCTCTCTGTATTGGAATTAATTGTTTCTGAGGGAGTTAAGGGGGGATTTTGAACAACTGACTGTACAAAGGCAGGCTTAGCTGCCCCAAGGAACTTGGAGTATGACACCTAGCCAGGGATTGAGTTGGTTGTACAGAGTCAAAACCTCTGTGGGATAAGCAGCTCAATAATCTATTGTGAAGTTACATTAGTGAGGATGGAAAAAGAGCCTGCTGTGAGTCAGTACCTGTGGTGCATGCAGTATGCCAACAAGATTGCTGCCAGGCAGTCTTCTGCTGCTGTGCGGGAAAGGAGTGATTTCACAGGAAGGTTAGTTGAAACAGGTGAGTCTTCTGTATGATTTCAAGTTATGCTGTATGAAATGGTACTGAGGGCATGATTCCAGATCCTGTTTTTCCAGGGATTCTCTCCAAGCAATTCTGCTGCTTAATTAAATGCTGTCGTTGAAATAAGAGAGATCTTTTTTCATGATACTCATGATACGAGTGAGTCTGGGGCCAGCATAGCGTTTGGCATAGCAGAATACAAGGCTGTGAGATTTGCTTATTTCCAAACTACTTGTACCAGGTTGTTTGGGTATTTTTTTCACCCTGTTCAGCATCTGATAGTCAGTCTGCTAAACTTACCTTAGTGGTTACCAGAAATTGATATTAATTCACTGTTAATTCATAATAAGGTTCTCTTAAATTTATGTGAAACATTCATATGGGTACCACATTGCGGCAATATTCATACATCGAACCCCTTGCGGTGGCATAATATAGTGCTTCAGAGTAAAATACATCATCAAAGCATGCCAACTATGTGTTGTGATCCATCTGATTAGGTCCCAGATGGCCAACTAATGACATTACTACTAATACCATTTTGAAGACAGAAGGAGTTTTCAATTTTTTCAGGACATAAGGTGCATTTAAAAATTAACACCTCTGAAGTTTGTTTCTCTGGAATTTCTGTTGCAAGTGAAATAAAGCATATTACTAAGACACATGAAGAATGCAAAAATGAAAAGACACAGGATGCAGCAAAATAAAGAGGTATGATCATGCTAAGAACAACCCCAATTCATCTCTACATTTAAGCTACATATACCCATTTATAAGCAAAGCACAGAGAGTAGGACATACTCAGGGTACTGTGGATAATGGTAACACTGAGAATGCCTGCTAAATCAGTAGAGCACAAAAGTGTATTAGCAAGCAGCTTGCAAATATTTGCTGTACTGTACGCACATGCATATCCTTCATTGAGCTTAATGGTACTTTCATTTCATTCAAATGGCATGGCCCAATTGTAAATGTTATTTTACGTTACCACATTTGGATATTATTGTACTAAACTAGTTTAAACATCAACTAGATCATCATGAGCTTCACAGTGGTTTTTTTTTTTTTACCTTATACAGTGTTTAAAAACAGGATATAATTCTCCTGAAAATAAATTGCATGATACTCTACTAAAAGCTTCTATAAATAAAGGAATTTGTGAAGTATTTTGTCAAACTGTTAAAACTAAAAAAAGGGTAAAATTATTTCATTAGAATATGGCTAAATCCTATTTTTCATACTCAAACTTTGAAGTTTACTGATTTTGAAGTAAGGATTTCCACCTGAAAGGTGTCATGGAAGCAGTTAAATGCACTCAATGACTAGATATGGCTGAAATGGGTTGGTTTATTACTACTTTCGTCACAGAAATGACAACTCACATTTAGAGTGCTTTATGTTGATTACTTAGCTGCAGGTATCCTCTGTGGCTTCAGGGCATATTTTTTAGGTCATTTCTAAGAAAAAATGAGAAGTAACTCTTGCAACTTCATGATCCTAGTGAGGATTCTTTATGAAGACAAAGCTCTGGAGTTTTTAACTGCAGTATGTTTACGTAGGGTTTCTTGTGGGTAATTGTTTTACCTTGGGTAAGTTTATCTACACCTTGACTCCACTAGTTCACAAGGTTTCTCTTTGTAATTTATGCCAGACTGATGTCCCACTACACAAAAATCTTATCGTTTATAATGTTGTGAAAAGGCATTTTCCTTTTTATTACCTTTGAGTAATAATTCCTTATTTTTAGCACAACCAACATGACGGTAATTTCAGAAATTAAAGACTGCTGTTTCTGTTTCTGTTGAGGAATACATGTTGTTCACTTTAGGCATGAGTGGTGTATTCATGACTGTTTCAGCCAGTCATCTAATTTCACCTGGGTGTATATAGGAAAGTCAATATAATGTTTTGATCAGCATTAGTTATGGGGTAGGACAAGGGGTGATAGTTTTGAACTAAAAGATTTAGATCAGATATTGGGTAGAAGCTCTGTGTTGAGAGGGTGGTGAGACACTGGAACAGGTTGTCCAGAGAAGCTGTGGATGCCCCGTCCCTGGAAGTGTTCAAGACTGGGTTGGATGTGGCTTTAGGCAACCTGGTCTCATGAAAGGTGTCCCTGCCTGTGGCAGGGGGATTGGAACTAGGTGTTCATTAAGGTCCCTTTCAATGCAAACCATTCTACAATTCTATGATTTCTCCCTGTTTCTGCTGTTGCATTTATATGGATGGTAGGCCATTGCTTAAGTACAGTCCCTGGAAGTTTGGGCTTTATTCTTATTATAGTATTCATATCTGTTCCAGTTAAAAACTATTTACTTTATGTTATGTTGCCTGATGTACACATTTTTTTTAAGACATTATAGAACTGTATAGTTCTATATTGTAGAACTGTGGATGGTTAAAGACAATCCCCAGGGACAGAGGTGACCTGACCTTCTGTGTGGACTGTTTAACTTGTTCTATCTTTCTCTCACCCTGGCTTCACTGTGTGAAGTTGCCTTTGTCCCGCATACCCCTCCAAATGTCAGCCAGACCATTTTCCTGATCTGAGCCTTCGCTCAACCTCACAAGCATTTGGGACTATGTGAAAGAGAGTGGTGGCAGGGAAAAGAATAATAAAATACAAAATTCCGAGGTGTCAGAGCTGTGGGCACCAGGGCTAAGGCGCAAGTTCTTGCAGAATATGCTGAGAGGGTTTTTAACAGATCTCATCTACTCGATCCTCTTGCACAAGGACACAAGGTTTTCTGCTGGTGAGCCCTGGTTTGCCAAGGCTAGCATGGTTCTTTAGTTTGCTGCAGCTGTGGACTTTGCTAACTGTACTCAAAGAGTGATGTACTCAGCTACTGTACCAAGGTATACATGTCTGGAGGAAGTATAACCTGTGTACAAAAAGCCGGCATCATGGCCAACCAATGGAGAAGATGCATGTCTGCTTGTGCAGTTGTAGGTGGTTGCCTCTCCTGCAAAGAGCAGGCTTTCCTGTGTAAACCATGCAGATTTTCTGTGCACAGAGGACTGGCACAATAAATATCCCAATGCCTAGTGCAGATTTACTGCCTGGTGCCCATGAGCATGGAGGGAGCATGCCACCTGCAGCACCACTGGCAGCTGAGACCAGCACCACGCAACTTTTGCCCTGGAAAGCTCCCATTCACCTCTGTGGAGGTTCAGAACTCTCCCACTGAGCCAGGGGAATCTGTGAATCTGAAGGAAAGGGAAGCAATGGATTGAGCCCTGTTTTTCTTTGCATTTTCTGAGTTCAGCAATGTTTTCTCTTGGAGTGGAACAGATTTTCAGGAAAGGGACCATTCTGCTGAAGATGGCCAGAAGTGTCAAGTTAAAGCTATTACATGGTTGTCATTTGCAGGCACCCTGTTGCTGTCATGGAAGGTGCCAGTGAACAGTGCTTCCCCTGGAGAAACGATCATTTTCTAGTTTATTGCATACAGGCTGGCTTTCTGGTTGGTACAAATTGGGAATTTTCCCATTGATTCCCCCGGAATATTGTAGTAGAACATCACCACAAAATCTGTTCCCAGCTTCTCAGTTGTTTTACATCCTGACCAGTAAAATTGGAGGGCAATTACATGAAAGCACTGTCCAGTTTAACTGTAACATCTTTTGCAAAGTCTTATCTTCTGTGTGAAGTACCCACAAAGCCTACTTCTATTTCTGTGCCTGTCCAATGTATGTTTCTGTCACATCAGCCCATCCCTGATTAGTTATTTATGACTTCTCTTTCATGAATAGAGAGGGGGAAACCTGGACTTAATAAAAAGACTGGAAACATCTACCTTCCCCTCAGCCTTATTCTGCATGGGAAACTGAGATCAGGGCTGAGTACTTCCGCCTGATACACAGATATACTCCTGAAAACCCAATGTCTTCCCATTCCCAGTAAACTCTTGGTTCTCTAGGTCTGTGCTGGGTATTTCCTTCTTGGCTTTATCATTAGTCTGATAAAACTGTTCACCTCTGGCAATTCTGAATAAATAATAGTGAGCCATTCATCCCTTTGTGGACAGTGACTAGCAGTTCAATTGTTTTAGTGCAGCCTATCAACAGCCACCTGTACTGGGAGAAAAGCACAAATAATGAGAAAGTTGCTGGTGTTGCTTGGGTGCCACAAAACAGGAAGGCTGAGTGCAACCAGTAACCACCAGGTCTTAAAGTCATTGCTTAAACAGTTAAATTAGGCGACACCCCGGACCGCATAGCACAAAATGTTCAGGGTCCTCAGCTGCTGTTTGTTTATGGTGCAGCTGCAGACACTGTGAGACCCACAGGCTTGGAGCAGGCTGGAAAAGCCGCGTGGGCTTGTGCTGATCATGTACCAGCCTCCCACAGCCTGCCTGCACCAGGCACCTCAGCGGCTGGCCAGGATGCAGGCTGCAGGGCATGGGCAAGCTCCTGGGAAAGGATTACAGACTACCACAAGTTTGCAGTAGTAAACATCTATGTAAATAGGAATATATTCAGCTAAATTTTTTATTAGAGAAAATTTCCTAGTCTCTAGGTAAATATATTCTTTACCAGAAAAAAGCTAAAATATTGAGCTCAGGCTCCTCTCCTATTGCTGCCTCTCACTGCTTAAAGGCAGGTGTTCCCCTTCTGGACGGTGTGACAGTTCCTATATACCCAAACCTGAACTATTTCCACAGATTGATTTTGTTGTTGTCTCTGTTCAGGAAACATATTTAACACCTCATGCATTCTTCTTCCCAAATTTGAGGAAGAAGTTCAACAGTTTCAAGAGCAAAGTAGCTCATAACAGCCTGAAATCGTCTTGTTGTGAGCATGCACAGAGTCTAGTGCACATTATCACCAAATAAGAGATCTCAGAATAAATATTTTGTCATAAAGAATGTTTGGACAACATTGTGGCTGATTGATATATGTCATGACATAAAACTGCATGAAAATTCTCATACAGGCTTTTACTTTCAAGAGTTTATCAACTCCTGTTGTAATTGCTTTCTGCTCTAAGGATCTATTTTAAGACTGAACTAGTGAAGTTGAATGTTGCTTTTGCCAGTATTTCTCTCAGCAGACTTATTTTATCTTGTTCTTTCACATTGCTTCAGGCAGACTGAGCACTGGCAGATGCCCAGTAGAAGTACAAGATCTGTGTTGCCAAATGAACTCATTTGGGTGCCTTAAACTTCCCTAGCTGCTGATACCACAAAAAAGTGACAAAGAATAATGGGTACAGTGCAGAATTAATCATAAAGAGTTACCACTTTCTTGGTGAAACTGTTGATGAGGACATATCACTTGAGTCTTGGAAGTTGATTTTTTGACAGATACTCCCACACTTTGTGGGCAGAGCTGTCACAGTCAGATCTAACTGAAGATTTTTTTTGAGAACAGTGAAAATGCTTTTCTTCCTTTCTTCTGAAATTATGTGTAATTAATATTTCATGTCTGATTTGCTAACCTTGAAAGTTAATGTTGTATCTTCCCTTCCTTAAGGCAAATAGTAATATCACTCTCCCCAGGGTCTTTGCTAGTTTGAAGCAATGGTGATCCTAGACACTTGTGTGCTTGGCACAGCACAAGAATGAGAGAACCCCAGTAAATCTGAAAGGACTGTTCCTGGGCAACAGGGGAATGAAGGGGGAGATTTTAAAATGAGGAGACTTGGTGGCCTGACTCTTCCAAACTGTGTTGCAGATTAGGTGTCCAAATCTCCCTCAGTTAAATTTTAAAGGCTGCCTAGAACTTCATAGTATTTCAGTATCAGTCTTTCAGAAATTATAATAGTTGGTATTTGTCAGCTTGGACTAATTATACAATTTGGTGAGTGGAATGACACCACTAGCTGACAGTGCTTTGCAAAAGAAAGGGTTTACTATGTGAAAATATAACCTAAATACGTCACTATTGCTATGTGATTCATTAGAGTAAATCGTATCAAATTGACAATGTTGTCACAGCTGTTCTGAATGTCTCAGTTCTCAAGTCTCTTTTGCCTTTAATGTCTTTAAGGCTTTTTTAAATAGTGAGAAGAAAAGTGTATTGAGTAATTGATATTTTTTCTCAAGAGAGGATCAAAATACATTACTTTTGTTTGTTTTTATTTAAGCCCTGTCATCATCCTGTGTGTCTGTGAGAAGAACATAAACCATGTCTCTCAAGCTTTTTCTGCCAAAGAATATCAGGTTTCTTTGGGAAAGGGATGAGAACAATATTAAGAAACTGATAGATTATTTTGGTTTGGATGGAAAATCTGTTTCAACAGTTTCTCCACAGAGATCTCATACGGACCCAAGACAAAAACTAGCATAACAAGAACTGTAACTATGTTTTTTTAACATGTCAGAATGAGTTGTCCTGAAAGTGGAATGGAAGTTGAACAATTTGCTAAGCATAAATTAATGCATAGTGGAAATTCATCGGTCTAAATAAAGCTAAATTGTAAATTGGTTGGCTTGTTTTACAAGTATTTTGAAATTATGGCCTAAATAGTGGTGTTGGTTTTTTTTAATAAAAATTTGTAGTATTTGAAATAGATTAAAATTTTCAGAAGTATTTGAGGAGCTTTTGTACGAAAGTCTTTCTAACATACTAAACCACTTCTTATTAAGAATTTCTTCTGTAAATAAAAAAAACCCCAACATTTTAGCAAGGAAAGTTAAACAGTTTCTGTCTTACTGTTGACAGGTACTTACTGACATTGAAACAAGATTATGGAAGATAAACAAAAGAAATTATGTGTGGCTTTTAAATAAAGTTTAGATGAGTACAAAAGGTGAAAACTTATTTGTACTGTTAATTGAATTCTGGAGTCACTGACTGAAGTTCAGGAAAACACCTGAAGCTGACTGAAAACCCTCCACTGAATTGAGTGAAGCCAGGTGAGTATCACAAGACTGCAAAATTAAAGAGGCAATTTTGAAAGTGGGAGCATTCTAAAAATCGCAATAAACACTTGTTTCCAGCTGAGAACCAGAAAATATCAGGAAAAGCCTGAAACAGAATTTGGGAGATGTCTTAGTGCAAATTTTGAAAAGGTTGAAATGTGTTAGATGACAGTATCTGCAGATTCTAACTTCATTTGTCGGCAATGAGTTTGATTAATCCTGTTAGAAGTAGCTGTTTAAGCAGCCTTCTGATGCTATGCAACAGTATAATCCCCATCACCCACGTTTTTCTTTGATGCCTGTTTTCAGAACAATTTCAGGCATAAACAGCCTTAAGTAGCTGTTTGTCATTTTAACCTTCACTACACTGTTTCATATTGAAAATTCAGGTTTTAATAGTGAGAACTGAGATTTTAATAGTGGGAATTAAATACTATCCCAGAAGTATTTTGAACCTTCAGTATCTTAGATCTGTATAGACAGATTTTGATTTCTGAACTGAACTTTTGTTACCAGTCTTTAGAACAGAAAGAAGACGCTTTCTTCTGAAAGAACAGGCTGAAGTACTAACTAAAATAGTGGTGGGGAAAACACACATTTTTAGGCAGCTGTGGCTAAGCATCTTGCTGATCTGTACGTAAGCTAGAAAAAGATGATATTGGGTTTGGAACAGATTTCTGCCAGAAACCTTCCTTCAGTTTCTGCTTGGTTTAGCTCTCAACTAACTCTTCATCTTCTGAAGGAAAAGGACATGGAACTAGGAGTGTGCAGTGAATTGACAGTTAACAGTGAAAAGTACTCTCTAATCACCATCTGCAGTGTGCATTTCTATTGAGCTGAAACGAAGCTGTGAGAAAAGGAATTGAGCCACTGTACTGGTTCTGTCTGGGATGGAGTTAATGTTCTTTGCACAGGGTGCTCTGCACTGCATTCATGACTAAAACAGTACTGGTTACACACCAGTGCTTTGGCTATTGCTGGGCAGTGCTTGCACAGCACCAAAGCTTCCTCTGCCTCTTGTGCTGCCTCCCCCAGCAAGCAATCTAGTGGTGGGAAGAGAGTAGCAGGAGACACAGCTGGGACAGATGACCCAAACTGTCCAACTGATACTCAATATCATACAACATCATGGTCAGCAGTAAAGACTGCAGGACTACTCTTGCCAAGGGAGTCCTTGGCAATACTCTCCATTGCTTGGAGAATGGCTGGGCATCAGTCTGGTGGTGAGAGAGGTGGTGAATGATTGTGTTTGCATCATTATTATTCTTTTAAATCTCTTTCTTGTTAAATGGTCTTTATCTCAGCCCATGAGTTTTCACCCCTCATAAGCAACTGGCATGTGGTCGCTTAGCTGCTGGCCTTGGTCAATCCATAGCAACTGCACAGCTCAGAGATGAGTGACCTGTGGTTTTATTTTGTTTCTTCCTAAACTTGAAAGCCACAAAAGGATAATTAAAACTTTGATTGCAGAAAAATAGCCCATGAAAAAGTGCTACTGTATATTTCCCAGAACCACCTAAACCCTATTAAGGGACACTTTATGAATTATGAATGGCTACCAACTTATTTTCTCTGTACAGCAATCTATTTCTTTTGTTACTCCTGCATAATTTTAGCCTTTAGGTGAAAAAAATCCTATTGTGTTTGCCTTTATTATATTGTACACTTACTATATTTAACTGATTTTTACAAGGTCTCCAAAACTCTTCAAAAGTATTAATTTTCTGTATCTTCCCAGGGGAGGGATGATCTTAGCAAAGCAGAGGGCTGTGAACCATTTCCAATTGTCCAGCATTCATTTTTCAAGCCAAAGAGTGTGCTCATGTAAACCAGGTATTTTACCATGGTAGTATATACCCTAAAAACAATTATTGTTGAGCTACTGTGGACTGTAAAAAGGGAAGAGATTTATCTAGGTCAAGAAATATTTTTAAATATATTAGTGGCAGGGCAGTTACATAGAAGTAAAAGTAGGAGTACTCGGTTGACTAGTTTGCACATGGGTGGTGTATTGTGTGAATTTTCATGCATACAAGAGGCCAGTAAAACGATCCCTAGGATTCTGTGGAAGCAGATAAAGCACTTTAGGTCACTTAACCCCTTTTTGGCTGCCGTGTAGCAGAGGTCTCTGTTCCACTTGTGTCTTTTCAGGGAGTGCACAAGTATCTTCTCAAGGTGTACAAGAGTGTGCTCTAGGAAAAAGGCGTAGCAGCCAGACCAGCCTGGTTGGTGGTGGGGTCACAGGATGCTCCCCTCTCCCTCCTGCCGCTCCTCAGCTGTGAGTTGCTCACCTCTCTGCCACTCAGCAGCACTGGGGTGTCTGATTCTCAAAGGATAATAGGGAAGTCAAGCACTCACATCTTGCTGTTTTAGGTTTCTGGCTTAAATGATGTATAAATTCCTTGTGTGTGTTCGTGTGTGTGTGTTTCTTAAACTACAGATTGTGTGGTGTGTTTAGCTGACAGGGTATTTCATAGCCTTGTAGGCACTTGCATGTTACCATGAAAAACCGTATGGACACCCATTTTCAAGCTGTGTGCTGTGGATATTCAAATCAAGTCAGACTAATACTTGTTGTTCACCAGAGGAATCTCAACATTTCCATCTTCCCTGTGGAAGCAGTTTTCCCTGTGAAAGCAGCAGAAACAGTGATTGTGCTTCTCTTTCTCTACGTTCTTTACTCCAAGCAAAGCCAACAGATGTCCTCGAAGTGCTTTCACCGGGATGCAACTTTGTTGCAAGCATGCTAGACTGTAGTAATGCTGTACAGAAGAGTTATAGTGTGAAATTTAAAAACACTTTTTTTTTTTTTTTTCTTACTAAGAATGACAATTTACTTTGGAATTAATATAAACATTCTTTTTATGAGTTGCAAAACACTGTTTTCCTTGCTGCATGGAAATGGCTTCTGTGGTGCTTTTTTCTTTTTTTTTTTTCTTTTTTTTTCTTTTTTTGTCATACAGGAATTTTCTTTGTGTTTCATATTAATGACTGATTTCAGTTCAAGTTAACACCCAGGACTGGCTCAGTGATGCTGTACTGCTTTATGCTGCATTTGACCTTGAAACTGTGAAACAGTGGCTCAGAGAGGCAGATGTGCAGGGAGGAGCAATACATGCCTTAATGAGAACTGCAGTCTTCCTTGTGCTCCTAATGGGTTTAGCTTTCCTATGATCAAGCATTACTGGTTTTCCTTCTTCCCTCACGTTGAGACTGTTTTCTGTGACTAGTGGTGAGCTAAATGCCCAGGCAAGGGGAACCATTCAGTTTAAGGGTTTTACTCCCTCTATTGCTGCTGCTGGTTACCTTTTTAGTTTTTTAGTTTTTCATGGTTTTTTAAAATAAAAGTGCCTATAACAAAGTGGTTGCCCACCAGCTGCAGCAAAGCAAACAAAACAGTACGTGCTTAGTGTTACTGTGCTCCCTGGGCTCAGAAATAGCACTGGGACTGTGGCAGCATCATGCTGCATAATTCAACATCAGGCACCCTTAGACTTGCACATATTGGTAATTCCTTTGATCGGCCTTTCTTTCTGGTCTCCATGGCAACTGTTTCCATTGCCATTAACATCTCTGGGGCCCAGCCTTGCTCACATGCATCTCAGCTGCTTCTGTCCTAACACAGCAATAATAGCTGTGGTGTCACTATATTTAGATGCCTTGCACCCTTTGTATTACTTGTCTCTGAGACAAATGTTTGCATGGTGCTCCTGGCTGGCACTGGCTGTGTTGCTGTCTTCTGCGACTTCCTTCGGGGAGTTCACTGGGGAAGCTTGGTCTCTGCCACCCATGCTGCTCTGGACTAAAATGCCTGTGGATGCTGGTCATAGGTCTCAGCCTTTGCACTGTTATCTGCCAGCTCCACTCCTGTGCTTTCCACAGTCACTGGAAACCATACAGGAGAGGCATTCTGGTGGCCCTTGGCAGGAATGCAGCCCCATTAGGACTAGTTTGAGTGATTAAGCCCAAACCCAGAATTTTATCCTCCCAGACCCCAAGTTTCCCATTACAGACAATAAATGGTATCACTCATTCACAGTCCGGCACTGCAATGTACCCTTCAAGGCTATGATCGTGGAGGGAAATAAAATTTTTAAATGCTTAAATACAAGAATGTCTGAATAACATCCCACGCTGGCCAGTGAAAGTACTGGAAGCACTTCTCCACCACACTGCCCTATAAAAAGTTTTTAATAAGAGTCCTACTGAAAAGAGAAATGCAACATTTCAAAATACCCAATCCTATGATTTTATTTTAGCAAAGGCTATTGGTCAGATTAAATATATGAAAAATAAAGCTTTCACAAAATTCCACCAGATGTTAATTATGAAAATCACAAATTCTAAATTAGTCTCTGCCATTTGTCTTCAGTATGATAGTCTCTTGATGTTGAACTGCAATTTCACAGGAGGATAGAGTATTGTTCATTTTAAAGCAGAATCCAAAGTAGTCTGGAATGGTTTCTGTCCCCGCCACCTCCCTTGACATCCCCCCCCCCCCCCCCCCCCCGCAACCCCCCATACAAATTTGTTACACCAATTATAAATTTCAAGTTTGGCTTGGGGTATTTTAGGATGTCTGCTGGACTGCAAAATATACAGGGGGACTCAACTTGAGAACTAAATTAAAATGCAAGCTTTTGTGCAAAAATTATCACATACTCTTTTCATTCCTATGCTAAACCGACAAGCAATTGAATCACAGATTAAAATTGTTTTTATCGCTTCTTCAGATTAAAAAAAATGTAGGTTTTTTTCTGTTTGGGTTTTTATTTTTATTTTCCCCCCCTTTTGTCCTGTTAATATAGTTGTAAAGCATGAATGTGACATCTTGAGAATGTATCTTAGGAAATAATGCACATGTGCCCCACCTCTGATTTAGAAACCTGCATGTGATACTATTTCTTCCCAAAGCCTTTTCTTGTACCGCTGAACTCATAATTATCTGATGCTTTAAATTCTGAAAAGGATGAAGAAGCATCCTAATAAAACTCCTCTTTTCATTTTTACCTACTCTGTAAGAGTATTAATTGAAGATGTTGTTACTTTATGCTTTTTAATAATCAGGACTGCAAACTGATGATGCCACTTAGTGCCTAGGAGTATGTGGACAGTGCTATGTGGTCCCACAGGCTGCTGCAGTAGCTCTGCTCCTCACCCCTTCTTCTGCCGCTGTTCCTAGATAAAAGCAAACGCAGTCTTTAATCTGCAAGTGCTGTGACTGCTGAGTGCTGCAGTGCCCAGCCAAGCAGTTATTTTTTAAAAAAGAAAGAGGCTGTGTCTCGAAATCAAACAGATTGGAAAACTGTATTAGCAGCAAATAAATTGTCCCACGAAAAAATGTATCTGCTCCACAGGGTAAGGTAAATTCAAACAAGAGCTTGACCAAAGACCCAGCCTAGATGCGGCAGAGGAAAGGCAGATAGAAATAGCCAGCTCAGTACTCTGTGCAGCCCCAGCCTGACTCCCACTGGTTCTTGTTTTAGTATTGTTTTCATACGCTTCACTGGGTCCCCCTTGATTGATTCTCAAGGAATTACCGTGCAGTGCACTGTCATTGGGGCTGCACCTAAACATTTATCAGTACGGTATCACCCCCCACACTGTCAGTGAATCAATGTAGACACAGCCTCAAAGGACACTGAAGTATAAGACAAATGTGGCTGGCATGACTGCCAAATCCAGTCCCTGAACTAAAAGTGTTATAGCCCTAGCATGCATGCTGTCTAGCGTTATGTGTCAGAGCAAGCGAGACGGGGCTTTGTGTTCCTTGCAATGCGAGTAATGGACTGCTGCTACCTCTCTTGGCCTTGCATTGTATGCTCATAACTCATGGAAAACGTTTCCTCCTCACGTGACTCCCCTGATTTTCTTAAGTGCTACTTTAATTTTACATCTTTTGCTCTTCTTCCCAGAAAAACTATTGGTTTCTTAACAATTAGAAAGTATTAGGAAGATCTATTTAGTATGGGGTTTTTTTTCCTAAGATGATGATAGCAGTGAAAACTCAGTAGGCCTCATCTTAGATACTTAAAACTTTGGGTATAGCAATATTAATCCCTGCACTAGAAATGAAAGATTACATGTGTCTATTGTGGTACATGTGGACTCATGTGGCAGAGTCTGATTCACATTTCAACTTTTCCTGCATTACAGTGTGGTTGCATCCAGTGTTGCAGTTCATTGCTTGTCTGTATTTACAGAGTAAATTATACTAAGTTCCTGCTCATGAAATGAGTGGAAGTTACTGATCAGATTCAATTACCATCGACTGAAGCAAAGAGAAGTGGAGAAAATTGGCTAGCAGTATTTGCCACCGATAGAGCTTGCACAACATGGTTAAGAGAAGTGCAATACGTTCCCAGTTAGTGTGGGGTTACTTTAACAGCACACCGCCTGGCGGCTTTGCTCTTTGTGCCCTCGTAGTCTGTTCTAGGAATGCGGTACACACCTAGTGTGAAAGCACTGCAAATACAATTTTTGTTAAGGCAGCTGATGCTGTAGCTTCCTTGTGGGACCAGCAGGACAAACCTGTGGCTGGAGTTGGTTGGCCTACAATGGCGTGTACCTGTAGTCCAGTTGCTTTGGAAGGCGTTTATGTTAATTTCTGATTCTCAGATGGATCAGAGTTTCTGTTGGTGGCTGGCTGACATGCAGTGACAAGCCCGTGACACAAAACATTTAAGTCAGCATACGAACTTGTCATTTTCCCTGCAGATTTTTTTTAAGTGTACTAAGCTACATGAAGAACAAATGATGAAACAAAGAAACAAAAAAGCCCTAACCTTCTGTAAGGTAGAAGTATAGAAGTGTGTTGCAAAGTTCAGATCTGTGTTTCATTTCACCCAGTCTGGACCTGAAAGGTCCATCTGGCCCATTCTTCAGTAAAAGAGATGCAGCAACAGTAGTTTTATGGGGAGGTTCCCATGCAAAATGGTCACAAGGTCCGCTGTCAAAATGCCTTTCTATCAAATAAAGAAATAGATAGACAGATAAATAAATAAATAAATAGTCATATCTGGCCAGGATACAAATGTAAAATTTTTCCAAGGAGGAAAAATAACATGAAATTTAAATAATAATAATAATAAAAAAAAATCCTGGAATACTGGACCTTTTCTAGTTCTAAACAGTGATTCTGAAATATAAGAGGACAAGCAGTTATGGTATATCAGAATTCTGTCACTGCTTGCTGCTATGCCTAAACATCCAGTTCTAAAATTTTTCTCTGTTGAGGCTGAACTTTCTGTTCATGGCCCTGAATGCTCTTTTGCATAAATCAGGTATTCGGATCTCATGAAATCTAGACATATCATGCAGAAAGCTCATCCTCAGAATCATACAGTGCATTTTTTATAGAAGCATTTCCCAAAATATGGCCAGTGGTAAAGACAGTGAAATAAGGTATTGATCTAGTTTCCGATGTGCTCTAAAAGTATGCAGAAAAAAGGCTTGGATAGTGATGTGTTAGCGTTGTTCCAGTCACCAGGCACTAAGCTTAGATTCTCAGGGAAGCGAAATCTAGCAGGTACCACATCTTGCCTGCTCACGCATCATGCATAATTCAGTTTCTAATTTAGTCTGGATTTAGTGGTGCTTTCCCATGCTGTTTGTTTCATTTTTATGAAACAAATCTCTTGTTTAAGATAGAACATTTTATTTCCTGTTGATACCAATGCCTTTGTGTTTTCTTGCACCCTTCTGTATCCCGTGTTTCACCTCTTATTTTAAATTATTGTGGTTACAAACCACAACCAATTTACAGCAGCAGGAGTGTAATTAAAAATAATAACCATAGCAGATGTATTGAAAAAAACCCAACCAACCAAACAGTCTTTCCCTATACCAGTTAATGACAGATCTTGTGCTAATCTGAATGCAAAACTTGCTTCCTTAAAGGCTTTTTCCAATATTGAAGGGAATGGAAGCCCATTAATAACTATATCCTACTGCAAGGTTTTGAAAAATGAAGACATCTCCCCTCCTGTCTCCTGGAAATTGCATCCCTCATGTCTGGGAATCCATGAAATGCAGGTTGTTTATACCACCAACAGTCTCCAGGTCCCCAGGAAACAGCAATGAAAGCTTCACAAGAAAGTCTCTAGGGGGTCAGGCACAATTGTCCCCTGTGGAAGAACTGGGCAGAAGGATATTTATCTCAAAGTGTGGTAAATATGAAGTTCAGCAATGAAAGGAAAGAAACTATGAGTAAAAGGTGGGGAAAGGCTGTCAGTTCAAGGTGAAATAGTCTTACTGTCCTCAAAATCCCTAGCTAAAAGGAACACCAGGGCTGCGGAGCCAGTATTAGCCCAAATTATTTTGAAATCTCTGAGGTTTATGCGGGGATATGTGGATTTTAGTTGACATGTACTAGAGGTAAGTGTCCTGATGAAATGGAATATTTTGACATTTTTATTCATAAAGCTTTTGAAATTTTTATTATTATAAAAATCAATTTTGGAATTAAACATCAGAATTATTTAAATTAAACATAAATTCTTGCTTTGAAAATTTGCTGTGTGTACAGAAAATATGCAGATGACTCTATGCTACTACAGTTTCCCCTGTGGCTGGATAGGAAAAAATGAAAATGGAAACAATTGAGATAAAGCACACTGTTGGTATTAAATCCTTCCCCAGGCATACTACTATGTCATTGACTTTTGTTTTGAATATTGCTTGGAAGTGGAGTGTACCAATTCATGCTGTCAGCAGAAATTGAGGTTTGTCAGTAAGGATTTATGAGAGTCTACTAAGAGCATTCTCAGGCACCCTTTTAGTCAGTCATCCATTAAGGGAAGACAGAGCTATTCACACAATCACTTTGGCAGTCACCACTGTGGGGTGTAAAAACCTAGTGTAAGGGAATGGTGGTTTGCAACATCTGTTTTTCACCAGGCTAAAGGACAGTGTGCATGAAGACAACCGCCAAGCTCCTTCTGTACGTACAGCATGCTGTGAAGGCTGTGTGGTTTTCCCCATAGGCAACGCTGAGCAGACATTCTTTGTTTGGACAAGGCACAAGCTGTCTTATGTTGGGCTATCCAGTTTAGGTTTTGGACCTGGCACAATAAATACTCAAACAAAAATTGCCTTGGTAATCAAGGGAAAGAGACAATTCTAGAAGATCTTTTGTAAAAGCAAAATCTCCTGTCCGTGTGAGGGGACCTTTCATTAAGGGGCTCTGGCTGAAAGTTTTAAACCTGAAAATGTTCATGCTTATGCTTTCCATGCCACTTCCATAAATTAACTCTTAGATGCAGCACAGTCTTAAAGCTCTGTCTTAGCAGTTGGGGTTAACAGTAAAGCTATGCCAATAGCCACCATGTCCCATCTGCTGCTTTTAGTACAGTGACTATATGTTGCCTTTCTTTGAAGAAAATCTTGAGGGGGCAGGTTGGGGTACTCAGACTTCAGAGGAGGTAGGAAGGTGGAGTGGGGAAGCTGAGCCGCTCTAGCTACATGGCCTTTAGGTAGGGCTGCATTGGGTGAAGGGTGGCCTTCAGTGTAACTCATAACAACATAAGAGAGAGATGAAACAGGGATGGTAAGGAAGTGGAAGTAAAGGATAATCCAAAGGGTTTATTTGTATTGCATCGCAGATGCTTCTCTGCTGCATCTCTGTACAGCCACAGTTGCTAGCACTGGAAACCTCATAGCTCTGCGCATGTCTGCTTCCCCCGCCTGCCCTTTGGTATTGCAGTCACTCATGGCAGAGTGTCTCTGTGGGGGCACAGGGTATGGAAACAGCAAAAAGTGGACACCTTAAACCACAGGCTGAAACAGTAGATTTTTTCCCTTCCCATTTATTTCTCTTACAGGGCACATATGCTGTATTTTCACAAACTGATCATACAAAAGCCAAAACAAGACTCCAGAGAAACCCCCATGAAATTACTTTCCCGCCATTAAAACATGAATGTCTGTCTATTTCTGTGTTGTCCTTGATGAAGCAGGAACATGTGAAAGCTGTGTGTTTTCTCACAGAGCATTTTGTAGGTCTGTGCAGGACGAAGGAGATGCAGCCGCAGTATGATGCTGGTCTGGCAGCCCTTCCCAGCGCTGTGTCACCTGGTTTGTCTGTCCTGTTGGTACTGTTCTCCTGCTGTGATGCCTAGTGCTTTATCCAGACCTGTGCTAAAGGAGGTCAGAAATCAGTCTTACAGCTTCTTCCTTCTCTAGTGCACTCTCTGTTAGTGAAATTTTGCCTAATT
Organism: Falco naumanni; assembly: GCF_017639655.2. Taxonomy (NCBI): domain Eukaryota; kingdom Metazoa; phylum Chordata; class Aves; order Falconiformes; family Falconidae; genus Falco; species Falco naumanni. Next base: position 9,094,568 of record NC_054080.1, read on the forward strand.
CTTTCAACTCAACCAGAGTTCAATTTCCTACTCCCACTAGGTATATTTGTACCCTTTTAGCAGCTCGTGTTTCTCATCTACAAAGAAGTGGATGTGTGTGAAAACCCTTCATACACTTTGGGGCAGATAACTTCTTGTGTAGAATGCAGAGTGACCACACATACTTTGCTGTGTTCCGGAATGGTAAATTCTTTCACTGAATTTTTTAGCCACGTGATTCACTGCCTTCTTCAGCATCTTTTGTTTCCCCATATCACAGCTTCTCTCCCCAGGTACACCTGACGCTGCTGAGTGATTGCAGACAACAGTAAGGTAACTTCTTTGTGTGCATGTTGTCCTGCATTAGTGTCCTAATTTTGGCTAGGATAGAGTTAATTTTGGTTCTAGTAGTTGGTACAGTGCTATGTTTTGGATTTAGGATGAGAGTAATGTTGATAACACATGGATGTTTTCAGTTGTTGCCAAGATACTAAGTTAAAGACCTTTCAGCTTCTCAGGCCCTGCCAGCAAGAAGGCTGGAAGGACACAAAAAGTTGGGAGGGGACACAGCCAGGACAGGTGACCCAAAGTGGGCAAAGGGATATTCCATACCAGATGTCATCATGCTCAGTATATAAACTGGGGGGAAAGCTAGCTGAGGGCTACCGCTCAGGAACTGGCTGGGCATCGGTTGGCAAGTGGTGAGCAGCTGCATTGTGCATCACTTGTTTTGTGTAAACTAATCATTTTTCTTTTTCTTGCTCCTCCTCCTCCTCCTCCTCCTCCTCTTCTTCTTCTTCATCTTCTTCTTCTTGTTATTGTTATTATTATTCTTCCTTCTTTTTCTGTCACATAAACTGCTTTTATCTCAACCCTTGAGTTTTCTCACTTTTACTCTTCTGATTCTCTCCATCCCGCTGGGGGATGGGAAGTGAGTCAATGGTTGTGTGGTGTTTAGTTGCCAGCTGAGGTTAAACCATGACAGCTGGTTTACACAGCTTTGGTAATACCATTACTGAGTGTCCTGCTCTATGATAGCTCTAATGCTATGTAGATACTTATATCAATGAAATTTATTGACTGGGAAATGGACAAAACCAACACAGATTTTCAGAAGCCCATCCTAAGTGTATTGCTAATCACAAGGATGTTATCCCACATCAAGACAATTATGTTGGTCCATATCTGTATAGGTCAAGTCTCAAAAAAAGAAATTTTTTAATTTCTTAAAGTCTTAAAAAATAAGTTTTACAGACTTAAAAAAAGTCTTAAAGAAATAAATTAGTGAGCCTGGTGTAATGAGAATACTTCCATCTAAAATCATCTTGTAGATACATGAACTTGTATTGGGTCTCCTGGGATGAAGTTAACTTTCTCCGTAGCAACTCTCATGGTGATGCGCTGTCTATCTCTAGTAGAACAGTGTTGATAACACACCAGTGTTTTGGCTGCTGCCAGGCACAGGCTTGCTCAGAGTCAGGCTCTCGCAGCTACAGACCACTCCTGGGTCTCAGCATAGCTTGTGGGTCCAGCAGCTGCAGACAAGAGCTTGCTAAGCTGGTGACCAATGCTCAGCACAAATTCTGAGTTTTAGTGCTGTCCCAAAGAACATAGAGGTCATGGATAAACCTGGAAACAATCTACCTAGCAAAAATAATGTTCCCCTCCCTTCTGGTTCTGCTGTTGCACAGCAGATGCTAGTCATGTTGTTCCATGGGTCAGGAGATTGTGTAATTGCTAAGAAGTTGTGGGGTTTTTGTTTCATAGGCTAGCAAATGAAAATCAATCTTCTGTTGTTCAATACCAAAGCCTTCCTCTCAGAAGCTGCAAAGTTAAGCTGAAGCCAATGCATTTGTATTTTATTCTTTCGCAACGTGGTATCTGCTGTCAAATCACCTGCACTTAGCCAAATTCAGGCTTCATTCAAAGACCATTGAAGATGATAGCAGGTTTTCCATTGGCTTTGGTCTGCCTTAGACAGAAGACCTTCCAAAGGAAAGGCAAGAAGCTTATGAGCTAAAGACTGAAAATGATGTGGTAGACAAGGCATCAGGTGTATATGAGCATTTGTGGTCCCTGTGATTCACAGTAATTCACAGCAGTCACATTTCCTTGTGTTTATTGATGTTTAAAACTAAAGTAATCATAGGTAACAGCAAGCATTTGCTTTTGCAATGGCAGCAGCTGGTAAAATGTGATGGCATTTTATTAAGAATTCACTCAGCAGGATTGTTTTGATCTGTTGTGTGAAATATATTAACTGAAATGAAAACTGAACTATCTCACAGGTTCAGGAATACTGTCACACTTATTTTTAGGAGGTTTGGGATTTTTGTGCTTTGTGATGCTTTTTTTTTTTTTTTTTTCTTTTGCTTATATTAAAAGAAGTTGGTACATGGATGCCAGGAAACTGATCTGGCTGCAATATATGTATTGGTGAAAGGATATATACTTCAACCTGCAGTGAGTGCATTGCATTGTGTTTATGAATGGTCAATGCTTTTGTTCATTTTGTCTCAAAGCATGAGTGCCGTCAGTTGTTTTGGAAGAATGTAGTTACTGTAGCTTGGTATCTGCATTGACTTGATTAATAACAGCTCTGCCAGGAACACCCTTACTATTCCATACGTGAAGATGGCTTTGTGAGTTTATAAGGTTTGGGACCTTGTTTCAGAATACTGTATGCCACAAGGTTGAAAATCATGTATTTGTCATTCAGCAGAGGAGTTTTAAACAAATTAAGTTATGAGACCATGTGGATTTTTCACCTCATTTTTATGTGAAGGGAGAGAATAACTTTGAAAGAAGTCCAGGAACTTTTCTAATGAATGGAAAACAATAGATTCTTCAGGCTCTTAACTTTTTTAATGAATGGAAAACAGTAGATTCTGCAGGCTCTTAACCCAAAGACAGCTGTGTGCCAGCCACTTATGTTTTTTATGCTTATGAGTTATAAACTGAATGATATTAAGGTTGTTTTCATTCTGTATTATGAGCTTGAATTCAGTTTTTCATCCATACAATAACCAAGGTTATGCAGATGTGGTGGAACTAAGAGGAAGACAAATCCCAAGCCACGTTAATGTTCTGTCTCTAGATCTCCTTTACCATAGCATTTGAGTCCCAGTTATAGACTGCGCTTGCTCTGATTACAGCAGTCTGAAAGCAGCAGTTCATACAGATGCTTTGTAAACCGACCACATCCTTTAATAAGGCACACAGCAGCCCACCTTGCCTGCAAGATAAACAGATGGTGAATAGTTATGATGAAAGAACTCTGCATCTGTGCAAATGCAAACATCTTGACTTGCACAATCTGCAGAAACTCCCTCCTTAGAAATGTGAGTTTTATGAAGGCAGAATATAAGGAAGGATATCTCTGTACCATATTATCAAGAAAGTGTTCTAAGAGCCCATTCTGTTATGCTTTCTCACACTAGCTACTGTCTGCAATTTATACATCTCCTTGGAGGCAGGTATCTTACAAAACCATTCATTAATCGAAGTGAACACATGGTTTTGTATGCACATCAAAAATTTCACTGTTTAAGCATTTTCCGCATAAACATCTTCTCCAGTGCAGAAATGCAAGACATGTCTTTCTAGCAAAGAAGAAAACATATCATCTACTTCTGCTAGTGCATTGTGAGAAAAAAGCTTTGAAGATAATCTGGGCAAGCAGCTTGCATTACAGTTAAAAGAGAGGCCTCCAGATGAATTTGGCTGTTAACTTGGCTTAAAACCAGAGGTGCCTTGTTTCCCTCACTATTCTAGCAAACCTAACTTTTGAGTCTGGCCTTTTTAAAGCTGGGGGACTTGCAGCGATTGCAGCAATTTTTCTTCTGCTGCCTGTGGAAGTAGAAGTTCTGTAAAAAGAGTTGGTTACATTTTTTTTCAAGTGATTTGTAAAGAGGTAGATCAGAAGTAACTTTGTGCGTGACCCATACTGGTTTCTCTAGTCTGTTTTTTGCATTCAGAGGTAGCTGCCAGAAGGTGGGTGACCTGAAGTAACCTGAACTTCTTTACAGTTATGTGTAATCAGTGGTACAAACATGCCAAAACTCCGAACACCCACACTCATGTGCACACATGCTCACACACGCAGATACACAGATACACACTCTTGAGGCACTTTCAACTCATTATGTCTCTGTGGCTGTCCCTCAGTCTGGAAGAGCTCCTAGGATCTCCTGTGCCAAACACAGAGTCATTTCTGACTGCAGGATGTAGTAAGTGCAAAAACTAACCAGTGACAGGAAGAAATGTGTTCTATATGGAGCATGCAAATAGCTTCCTAGCTGAAACTGGTGAGATACCCGTTTTACCCCACCTAAAGGTGTCATTTCCAGAAGACACTTGAATGAGGCAAGTCACATTTGGAGCAGTGCAGTGAAGACTTGGGGGTAACTCAGACAGAAAAATTGATATTTCATGCCAAGTTAAACTTAGATAGCATGTATCAGCAAATTGTTGACATAACATTAGTAACTGCTTTTCAACATTTGTTTCAGGTTTCTAAATGGATAAAAACTACTCTAAGCCCTGTAAAATATTTTATTATTAGAAATGGCTTGTCCCAGAAACATTGAAGTAATTTTCTTAGCCCATATAAACTGTTGCAGCTCTGCAGATACTAATTAACACCCATAGCTCCTCCTCAGTAAGCACACCAAGAAATGACACAGCTTGTAAAAGAAAAGGCAAAAGGTTCTGGAAGGAAGGTGCAGACAGCCAAGTCAATATCATGTAATCCGGTGGGTTTTTTTTTACTCTGTGCAGCACTAACTTACTATGACAGTTTGTCACGTTAGCTTTTCATTTACATAAAAGGGGCCAGCTGCTGGTTTATTTATCAGAAGGAGCCCATAATGGAATTGCTGAAATATTTAAACAAAACAAATGCTTAAATGCACAAAACGTTATTTCATGCCTTAATACTGATGTGTATCTGTCACCAAAAATTCCAAGATGTTTCCCAAATGAAAACTGGGTGAAGATTTGTCAGGCTTGGGAAAGCAATTTTTGAAACAACTCCATTTCTGTTTAGATTTCTGCTCTAGTGAGAGATGTTCTAGGGATCCTTACAGTTAATAGTAATACTGGCTTTTGTCCATATCTTTCTAGCCATGAATTCTCAGCTGTGATTTCCATGACTGCTATAAGCTACGAGTATTTCTTAGACTTAACATATAATCACTTAAATGCCATGCTGTTCTTCCCCATGCTTTTTACATTAAGACAGGAGTAACATAAACTAGAAATAAACAAGATGGTCTCTTGTTATTAGAGGGTAAAAGACTGGGTGGCAAATGAGAATGTTAAATCAGTGAGAAACCTCATTTCTCAAAATGCAATATGTGGAACTTGTGCCTGTGATGGAGCCATTTATTGTTCAGACTCCCTTTCATGAAGGGAAAATCGCATTATACAGCAATCTGTGTGCCATCGGAATATATTGCTGGGAGTAATGGCATGTGTATCACTATGTGTATTGTACCACCAGTGTTCTGGGTCACTCTGTACTGTTCTACCCGCTTCTGATGAAAAAACACTTGATAAAATATGCCAGCACGCCAGACTGAATTGTGTTCTGTGTGTGACCTCCAAAGGAAAGAAGGTCATGGGGCCATTCAAGCCTCATTTCTGCACCTTTTAATGAGATTCTGAAAGGGCTGGGGAGGAGGGAAAGACCATTTGTCACTTTGGAAACAAAAGGAGAGGCAGCAGAAACAGAATCTGAATGCAAATGAGACATTTTTCCACTTGGGACAAGCTGATTTCCATATTAACTATTTTTTTCCTGTATTTGTCCAAATGCATTTCCTTTGCTATTTTGTGTTCAGAAGTCAAACCACTATGAGTCAAATCTGCACATTTCTAAAGAAATGCTGAGGATGAACCTACATAGATTAATTATGTTGCACTGCATTTTGACTGTTACATCTTTCAACAAAGCTGAAATCCACCCGACCTCATGACCTGTGCTCAGTGTGTGCTTTGTTTCTTTACTTTGTCATTGAGCAGTGAAGAAAGGTAAAGAAGGTGGAAAGAAAATAGAAAAGCATTTGTATCCTCTTTATGACACTGAAATTATGCTCAGTACTTTTCTGGGATATAGATAATACACATTATTTATAGAAAGATCTTTAAGAATAAGGAAATTTAAACATGTTGATACGGTTTCAGCTCCCTTGTAAAGCCAAGGTACCATCACAACTTTCTGAACTGCTTTGAGGAGCTTCTGAGCATTACTGGTGGTGACCAGTCTCCCCTTGGTTGATTCCAGGGGAGTGTGTAGGAGGAGTGAATCTGGAAGGAGAGTACCCATAGGAGCAGGTAATAATCTTCATTAATGACCAGGCTTTGGGTCAGAGTGCACCTTCAGCAAATTTGCAGCTGATACAGAACTGGGAGGAGTAGTTACCACTTTTGTACTGCTCTTCAGAGGACCTCAACAGGCTGGAGAAATGGTCCAGCAGAAAACCTTATTAAAGTTCAACAAAGAGAAAATGCCAATTCCTGCACCTGGGGGGGGGGGGGGGGGGGGGGGGGGGGGACACGACCAATCCCAGGCACCAGTACATGCTGGTGGCCACCCAGCTGGAAAACAGCTTTGCAGAAAAGGACCTGGACATCCTGGTAGACACCAACGTGACGACAAGTCAGCAATACACACTTGCAGCCAAGAAGGTCAATAGCCTCCTGACCTGTATTAGGCAAAGCATGGCCAGCAGGTCCAGGGAGGTGATCTTTTCATTCATCTCATCGCTGGAGTTCTGTGTCCTGTTCTGGAATCCCCAGTACAAAACAGACACGGACTAACTAGAGCATGCCCAGTGATTGCCATGAAGATGATTAAGGAACTGGAACATCTTTCACATGAGAACAGCTTGAGAGAGCTGGGCCTTTCAGCCTGGAGAAGACTAAGGGGGGATCTTACCCATGTGTAAATATCATGTACCTATACCTGATGGGAGGAAGTAAAAAAGTTGGACCCAGACTCTTCTCTGTGATGTCCAGTGATGGAATGAGAGGCAACACACACAAATTAATCCACCTGAATGACAGAAGAATCTGTCTTATTGTGAGGATGGTTGAACACTAGAACAGATTTCCTTGAGAGGTTGTAAAGTCTCCATGCATCCGTGGACATATTCAGACTCTGACTGGATATGGTCCCAGGCAACCTTCTCTGGCTGGCCAGTCTCTGTGCAGGGCTTTGAACCAGAGAAGTTGCAGAGATGCCTTCCAATGCCATCAATTCTGTGTGATCCTGCGTTATATTCAAACCACCTTCTGGAAGCCCTGTCTTGATCCCTTGATCTTCTGACAGGCATCTGCCTGCAGTCAAGGGAATATTTTTACCATCTTTTTCCCAGTCCTGCTTGGTGTAGTGCTCACCAAGTGCCTAGCAAGCCTCAGCCATGCCAGAGTGGATGTAATTTTGTCATTCAGGCAAGACTTACACTTGGCTGATGAACTGGGACCTACATAGTGAATGCTGATCCATTCATCCCTTGTTACAAACTGTTTTCTTTTTATTCTAATTTTAAGTCTGGCCCTTGGTCGCCAAAGCAGGTGGAGGAGGGATCAGGCCTCTGTTCATGGCATCCAGTAGTACAGCCCACACCTATCCTTCCCTCAGAAATCAGAAGTGGAGCTAGAAGCATTAAGATTAATGTTTGGCACTTGGTTTCCACCTTCCCTGCTGTTAGTTCTTGCGTGTCTCCATAATACCAGAGGTTGTGTAGTCATTCACAACCTTCCGTCTGCCCTCTGGTACCTTCTGCTTTTATTGTTGTCAGCTTTTTCCAGTCATAAATGATAATGTAAGGAATTATAGAACTATATGAACAGACAGGTTTTCTTCTCAGTCACGCAAATATTGGCATTGGGTTTTTCCCATCGGCTCCTAGATCTGTGGATCTGCCCATATCCTTAGCAATTAAAACATCTTTCCCAGGCAAACAAAAGGAAAAGAATACAATAATAAAATGAGAATCCTTGCATCTGCCTGATGTTATCCCGACAGCAGATGATGACAGATACATTAAACAATAAAGGACCTTCATTGAAATACAGACTTGGAGGGGAGGAGGCAATTCAAAAAAGGAAAAACAATCTCCCTGCTCACTGTCATTTGATAATAATTATAGCAAAATTAATTACTTGACCTTCACAGGAGCTGAGCAATTATATCACTTAGATCTTCTGAGTTCTGTACGTTTATTTATTGCTAAATTAATTAAGTACAGATGGATTATGACTTTGTTACCTTAGTGCGGTCACACTAAAAAAATCCTACAGACACATAAATGAGACATCCAAAAATCTTGGATGGATGAGACTGTTGTGGTATTCACCACTAACCATCACTGCCTAAGCTCTCCTCTGTCTACCTGTATTACATGCTTCAGGTTAACAGTGGGGAAAAGTTCCATCTGTTTTCCTTTTCCTTAGTCCTGTAGCTACTTTTGTAGCTTCAGTGTTATAAAACAGTCTGAGGCAAGCCCAGTACTGAAATGACTTCTGGTACTAGCTTTCTGCCCAGGATTAAACTGTGACACCATGTTATTCGTTGACATTACACGAAATATATCAGAACTACAATAGTGTGGCATGACCAAAAGAAAAATCACTTGACTGTGGTGGATGCACAATGCTGTTGTGCAAGAAGATTCTGGTAGGAGTAAAACCAGGGCTGAAGGTGCCAAGTTTTTCAGGCACCTTTGGCAGTGTTTTGTGTAATGAGTTAGAGAAGATTAGAGAAGACATTGTAAATGCGTGATGGACAGCATAAGACATCAAAAACCCAGATGTAAGCTGCAGTTGGCTTTGTTTTCAGAGAAGGGTGATGTTAGAAAGGAAAATATTGCAAACATGAATGGGTTATAAGACTCATTCATATCTTCGTTTTTTCACAGTGCAAAATTATCTCTGTGACCAAAATGTTGCAAAACTATCTTTAAAAAGCCAAGGATGCTGATCAGTTCCTTCCTGGCAGTTCCTGTGGGTGAAATTTCATTTTAGTTGGGAACAGCTATAGGTTTTGTGTTTTATCTCTTCCCTGCTCATCCACAAAGTGTCTTTTTTAAACATAATAGGAAATTGTGGTAGTCAGACATTTCGAGAGTGACCACCTCCACCCTTCCAAGAAGGGCTGTTTAATAGATTTCTTGCAGAAGCCATTGATCAGGTGGGGATTTGCGCGGAGCCAGCATCTGTGTTTCATAAAAATGGAGCAAGTCCTTCTGGGTATCTTAAAAGCAAGTATGCTCCGCTAGGCTTTAATTACCTCTGATAAGCTCTCTAGCAAGCTGCAAGGCTTTTTAAAATCTTTATCTGAAGATAACATTCTTTGCTAATAACATTCATTAGTGCACAGCTAGGGGAGTGCAGTGCTTTTCTATTTTTGCTGTTCAGGCTATTCCCATAATTACAAAATATCAGGCACATTGCTACAGCCATGTACAGTGCTCTCAAGAAAGTAAACAGAACATAAAGAGCAAAGTCTACCCCTCTTCCTTCCCCTGTTGGGGTAGGGAGCCACACTGGGGTGACAGCTGGTAGACTTCCCAGCTCTTCAGTCTTCCAATCTGTACAGGTTGGGTACTCACATATCTGTATGGTTGATGTCAGTGGTTTTGTAAGTGCAGTAGCACATAATTTTGATACTGATGTGCAAGTGTTTTGCATGCGGCAAGGCTGAGCTGGTATCACTACAGAAGCTGAATGATGAGGCCCTTGAAAGCCAGGAAATGACAGACTTAAGATTGGCCATTAGCAACAGCAAGTCAGCTCTGATTTGGGGTTTTGGGCAGAACTGCCACATGAGGTCTATCCTCTGCTTTTATGTCAGTCAAGCCTGTCAATGCCTTGTCTTTTTACCTCCAAAGCCTTGGTCTCTGTGACACTGTCACAGCATCCTTATATCTCTTCAACATTTACTGTCACCTGTGGCTTTGAAGGTAGCTCCTTCAGTACCTGATTTATTTGCCTCTGGAATTAGGTACTGCTCTTTTGTCAGATGTGATAAGCTTTTCATCCCTTTGTGCTCTTACTGACCACCTTTCCCTTGCCTGTTGTCTGGATTTCTAGATTTTTCCATTAGCACACACAAAAAGGTGTATCTTATTCTGTTCTCTGAGAACAGGAAAGCCACTAGCCTGTGTCCGTGTGTCTTACGGATCAATAATTAAGTGCATGTAGACTTTTCAGATGCTGAATCTTTTAGTGCCTCAAAGTTCCTAATGGAAATTAAATATACCTTTGATTTCTGTTACATTTTTCTAGGATCCAGGGTTTCTGAATTCTTTTGGTGATTAATATGGCTATGTTCTTATTTTGTCAACTGCATCAGTTAGGTCTCTTATTTACTTACAGACATTTACCTAGATTTTAATTGGTTTTCCTACAAACTAATAAAAAATCAAAAATTAGTATTGTTCATGAAATAGCTTACATTATCTTCCATACTTTGGGCATTCATCTAACAAAGGGGAGGAATTTATTCAGAAGAAACTCTTTTTTTGTCATGTAGTGTGTTAGCATCTCAGTTTGCTAAAGACATCCAACTCAATTAAAACCATTCTGTGCTATTAAGCCCCTGAGAACATGGCCAAAAGGCACCATTTTCTGTCCAAAAGGGATTTGGGAGTGATGGTTCCTGGGGAGGAAATTGTTAAACAATGGCTCAGAATTTTTACCTGCTAATTTCTTCTATTCCTTTAGTTCTCTTCCAGTTTGCCCAGCAGAAATTTCTCCAGATGTTGCCACTACAGTGTATTGCAAATTTACATTTAGTGACACTGACTGTGGCTGCAGGAGAAGCTAAGATGACTGGAGAACAGTTATGTAAAAAAGAGCAACAGTTGAAAATTTGTTCTACAGTCACATACACTGTGAATCGCTTTGATAACGCACGACAAAAATTGCTGGTACTTCAGGCTCTCTGGATCACTCAAGAGGAAATGAATCTTTCCCTTTAAAAAGAAAACACAGGTGGGCCTACTTGATGAGCCTATTTACCAAAAATCTTGAATTCACTCAACTTTTGCAGGACATTTTTCATCTTTTTGCTCCATTTTTTGAATGCAAAGTCCATGTCTACCTATCTTTTCAGTCTATTGATGTAGGAGAAATTACCATGCCCTAGAGAAGAGTTTGAGCAAATTTAGGCATTACAAATCTTTATAGTATCTGCCCTGAGCATATTTACTTGTTTTCTGCCAATAGTTGCAGACAGACACCTTCTGATCACTTGAAAAGAAAGAATATAATTTTTGCATAGATGGAGAGTAGTTTCTTTTTGTTGTCTTAATTTGGGAACATATGTAACATTGTCTGCACCTATCTGTAACATGGCCTGAATGGGGAGGTAAACTATATGTAGCTGAAAATAACTTTATATAGACAGGCAGAACAGAACTCAGTTTACATATACCAAGACAGAAAGTATTTATAATTATTCATACTCTTGGGGCATTCTGCAGACTAGGTAATATTTAATTTCCTACAGGCATATTAAAAGCTTGGAATCAGAAACTATATGAGTAAATGTATAATGCTCCATCTACTAAGATGATATACTGTTTGATTTTGTGCTCACATACTGTCTTACATTAGGGCTTTTTGTTCAGAACTGAGTGATGTATCAAGTTTGTGCTACCATTACATTAAAAATAGTCACAAGACCTAAACACCATATAAAAGAGAACCTGAAAGTACATCTCCATAGATGATCAGAACCAGGCTAAGAAATTTTTAAAAAGAATGAGTATTTTGTTCAGATTTTCCTTAACTTTTGTTGTGCAACATACTAAAATTATCTGTAACAAGCAATCAAAAATCCAGAGTCTGAAGAACTCCTGCTGACATAAATAACACAAGCACACATTTTACTATATGGACACTCAAGCAGTGCAAGAAAGTGCAAGTTTTAAATACATTGAAAGCACTGTGGCATTTATTTTTATTCAGGCTTTAAAAGCCAGGCTGCATAAGCTGTACATTTCACTGTAGGTGACATCAGATTCCAAAAGTATCCCAAGGAGAAAACTGTTTCCAGAACCACAGCAGAGCTGCTTTTAGAGTAAAGGATGTAACTTTGATGTTGGAAAATGTTTTTCTGTAGGAAGACATTTAACCCACATTGTAGATCAAACCCCGGTCCTCAAATACATAAAGGCAGCAAACTCCCATAGGAATCGAAGTCTGCTATCTACCATCTGCCCTTGCCAGAAGTAAGCTTTCCAAATTCAGAAACCAGAGGGCAGGAGGCAGAGCAGAGCATGACTTCAGGTTCTGGTATTAATACAACTCATTAGCTGTGCCCTCAGCAGACTTGTACTTTTTGGGCTGTGGGCTGTCTCTCGATATGAGCAGCAAAGCAGGGCACAGTCCTGAACTCAGCTTTCAATCAGAGCACAAATAATAAGATAGAAGTCTAACTGTCTTGGTACAATAAGTATTTCTCCCAAAGGAGGATAATTTTTAGCTATACATCACTTTTAGAAAGACAATGAAACTTCTGCTGAAACTTTGAAGCCATAAAACAAAACGCACCCCAGAGCACAGCATGCTATAATGAATTCTTACTGGTAGCAAACAATCTGTTTACATGAGGATGACAACTTGTATGTCCACAATTAACATGGTGTGATGTTCCATTGGCCAATATTCTTATGTCTGAAAATAAAACCTGGACTCCTAGAAGAAGAGCTCTGTAGTTGGTTAACCTTGGATGGCTGTCAGATCTCCATCCAGTTGCTCTCTCTTTCCCCCTCCTCAACAGAACAGGGGAAAAAAATAAGAGGAAATAGCTCATAGGCTGAGATAAAAACATGAAAATCTTGCTAATTACCATCATAGGCAAAATGGTCTTGGGGAAAATTGATATATTGCTAATCAAGATAGATCTGGATAGTGAGAAACAAAAACAAAGTGAAAAAAACCACTGAATTAATTTAATATATTTTGTCCTTCATAAAGATCTCCCTCTTTTTGGTGACTGGTCTGTGTTAGAAGAATAGAATAGAACAGGACAGGACAGGACAAGATAGGACAGGACAGGATAGGATAGGACAGGATAAGATAGAAGAAATGTGAAAGTCTGTTCTCAGTATTGACAGGGAAAACCTGACCAAATGCCACTAACTGTTATGGACTAGCATCTAAGAAAGAACACAGCTGGGTCAAACACCTTCCTGGTTGACCACAAATGATTGCACTTGCAGTGCCATCACTGCTCTGGTCAATCTAATGAGCCAACTCAGCATCCTTCTTGCCAAACTCAGCATCAGAGAATGCTGGGTGAATGTATTTATGTATGAATTATAATTGCCTTTTGAAGAAAACACCTGCTAGCACTGAGGACTAAGCTTGGAAATTAAAAATGGAGAAGAAAGAAAGGGGAGAAAGAGACTGAGGGGAGAGGGAGGGAGGGGAGAAAAAGGGAAGAAGAAGGAGGAAGAGAAAGAAAAAGGCAAAAAGGAAAAAGGTGAGGAGACACAGGGAAACCAAACCCCAGCTCAAATCACAGCTCCCTCACTCGTTTTTCTGAAGTTTTCCTTGTGAAAATTTCTGGAAATAGCATTATCCCTAAAGTCTGAAAAAATTATTTCAGTAGTTGCTCTCAGAAAATTAGACTAGCTGAGTCATCCCACAAAAAAACCCCAGCACCCTCCCCTCCCCCCAAAAAACCCAACAAATAACAACCAACAAAACCCAAATAAAAGCCCCAGCAAATAAACCTTTTCCAAAGCCTCAGTAATCCTCTATAGGCCATGGCAAATGCAAAGCATACCTACCCTATGAATGACTCAAAATTTGCATGTGCTGTTGATTGTCCCCTAGGTTAAGCAACAATGTCCTAGCATAGAGGCAAGGCTTTCAGCTCTGCTGTCTTCAACGATATTCTTGCACTAGGATGTTGCAGGAGGGGCTGTGGGGCTGGGACTCAATCCATCTAGAGCAGAGATGGCTTTGGAGCACCTAACAGCAGCCCAACCCCTAACCCCAACCTGTGTTGGTGGGGAAGGGGTGGAGTGGCCAGGGCCAAGCTTTTCACAGAGGTGTCTGGTGGAAGACTCAGGCACATGGCATCAGCTTAAAGTAGGGAGGTTCAGACTGGATATCAGGAGAAACCTTTCATCCATTAAGAGTCCGGCAGTAGGGCAGGCTGTCCAGAGAGGTGGTGCCATCACCATGTGATCATCCTGAGTGCCATTACATCATCACAGCAACATCATCACATCATCAACACGGGTTAATAAAAAGCTGGTCCTGCTTGACAAACCTGATCTCCTATGACAAGGTGACTCGCTTCACTGATAAGGGAAAGGCTGTGGATGTTTTTTAACTGGATCTTATTAAAGGCTTTGACACCATCTCCCACAGCATTCTCCTGGGATAGTTTTACTTCAGGGGAGTTTCTGTACCATCCTCAGTTCAAGTCAAATGCATTCAGGTGGATCCTAGTACTGCAAAGAAACGCTACCCTAGAGCAGGTGTACAGCTGCTTTAGTTAACTTGTGTGTTGAGGAAAATGTTTGTCCTGTGCTATGGATTTACACTCTTAACCTGCATCAGGTGGCAGCATTTGTAAGGTTGTCCTAACATCTTTTCAGAATCCATTTTCACTTTTATTAGAAGTTAATTTTCATATTTTTTCATCGGAAGGCATACACAGTATTTCTCGATTGATTTTACAGCTGGGTGTTGTCTTGTGGGTGGTCATGTCTGTGCAGGGGGCAGGGTGGAAAGACAGGGTGTACAAACTTGCTTTAATGTTGAGTATTAATTAAGACACACTTTCTCTGAAGAGACCTTAAAGTAGTATGCAAATGACAACACTGTTCTCAAAAGGCCTGATCTCAGACAGCAACCAGTAAAACTTCCCAGGCAGCATGGAAGAACATACTGATGTTTGAAGTGCGATACCCTTCCAAATCTGCAATACTTTGTGCTTGAAAGATTTCTTAAGCAAAAAAAAAAAAAAATCCTATTTCTTTGTATTGAAAGAATACAAAGTCAGTGGAATTTCTTCTCCACATAGTTGCTCACCTGCCATTTGAAATTCTGTAAACTTTGCCCACAAAGCCTTTAACATAATTCCTTACTCCTCTAGGAATCCTGAGTATCACAACGATGAGTACATGTGATGAGGGTGAGGAATCCTCTTTCTCAGCGAGCTATTGCGGCTTTTCTTAAAGTAAGTGATTTCTTTTTTCCTTGCTTCAGTCCCTTCATTGCTAGAACAGATGTAAATACAGCGTCATTCATAATGCAAGTTGATAGATGAAAGGTCATGTGAAAGTGTGGTAAGTTACTGTTATTACAAGGGGAGGACTGTACAAGAGCTGATGTTAGCTGAGTGGAATCAAGGAGATGAATCTGAAAGTAAGCGGAAGCAGGAGCAATTTGAACTGCAAAGCTGTGGCTGTGGAAGCACCTGGAACATGAATTTCTTCTGTAGTGTCAGGTTTGATTTCTAGACTGCTAAAAATCTGACATCACAGATCCTCACTAAGTACAACAGGAAAAAGAATTGAAGTTGGGTGGAAAGAGGCAGATTTTATTATTGCATAATAGTTATTTGGTGAACTGCTGTAATTGTAACTTAGATTTGGAAAGAAATAGGTATTTCTGTGAATTTTGAGAGGCTTAAGGTTTTTAGAATTTTCATCTTTCTGCCCCAAGAAAAAAAATACAGGGGAAATAAAATTACTGAGATGATGGGTCTTTTTGGTATGCTTGATTTTAGGTTAGGGAGGAAAGAATGCTCAGCCAGTGCTATTTTAAATACCTGTAGAACTACTAATAGAAATGCTTAATAGCTCTTTTCTTTATTTAGACAACTCTGTTTATGAACGTGATTACACAGGAATCAGTAAAACTAAGCTTGTGAAATGCTTTAAATTAGCCCTTTGCTTTGAATTAGTGAATATCTGAGTTTGTCACTGCACTTAGTGAACCAGGGTAATTAGAATGGACTCCTTCCAATACCAAACATGTCTGTTTTTTTCATTAAAATCCATTCACATATTTGCATATCACATTGCACATGCTTCTCATTCCAACTGTGCAGATGAGTAGGTTGGGGTATTTCTTACTGTACAAGGGTTTACTTTTGAAGATAGGTCTAGTTCTGAGGTTTGTTATAAAACAGGCATCAAATTTTTGTGTGCCTCAGGGTGAAATAGACATACTGCAATAGGGAAGGTGACTTTTCCAGGAAAGGGCTAGAGCTTGGAGGACGGTGTAGTTTGTAGTTTGCTGAAAAGTGCTGCATTTTCGTGATAACACCTGAAGAATATATTGTATATTAAATATCCCTAGAATATTAGATGCTACATTCTCTTGGATTGTTTGCCCTTCCAAACCCAGCTTGATATCCACTGATGCAAACAGCTTCATTTTACTGACATGGTTACATTGCTGTGGTAGTAGAAGTAAGTGACACCACTGGAGGATGCACGTCCAATATGAGCTGGAGGTCTTCTTTTCATGTGCAACTGTATCACATCTTTTCAGGATGTTTGCTGTCAGTAGAATCTCTCTGGCAGAATTGTTTACTGAGTCCCAAAGAAGCAAAAGATGGAATAAGACCCAATTTCTGGTTTGCTGTTGTTGCTAAAGTTGGCAAATACAAATCTGATAAATGTACAGAAAGAGGCAGAAATCTTGAATGAAGCTCTTTTTTCCTGCTTCACGTGGTCATATAATTGAGACCGCATCACATTTCAGTGATTTCCAATGGAAATATCTGTAATGCATGCATGGGGCTTAGTCAGAGAAATGAGAGTCTGGGCACCTTGGACTATACCTGAATCATCATTTTGCTTTATTAATTTACTGTTACTTTATTTTCTAAAAGTTGAACAGACAGTAACTATTGGCTGATTGGTGCTGAGGCTGATTGAGGCCATGCAGGCTAGCATCAGATTCTACCGTGAACCCAAACAGAGCGGCAAGCTGCACAGTCATTATGCTAATAATTATATTTGTGACTTTTGCTTTAAAAATCCAGAAAATCAGCATCCTAGGAATTTCACCATCATCAGCTGGCGTTTTGAAAAGTGATTTATTTAGGGCAGTGGTACCTTTGTCAAAGATTTGAGTGCAATGATGTAGTGATGGAAGGCTATACGCTCATGGAAATAGAATAATTTTATGAAAATGAATAATTGAAAAATAGAATTATTTTTTATTTGGGGAGGTCTGATCAGAACACATCTGGATGACCCTGACTTGGTTTCCCTTGACCTACTTTTGTCGTTACATTCCATTTGGTTTCCTGCTTTATTGACTCTCCATCCTGCTTTGTGTAATGATAGCATATTCTTATCTAAATGGATTCATTTAGATATCTGTGTCCCTATGGGAGTATGTTCTAAAGAAAGAAGTTCTAAAGAAATAAGTCCACCTCTTTCCTTACTGGCCTTTTGTTTCAAGTGATAAGTTTTTCTAACTCTTGATGTGACTGCCTCTCAGTTTCCCAGTGCCATTCACTCTTCTATTAAGTTTTCTCCTTTTACAAAAGAATTTATCATATATGATATATATATATCATAAGATAAAACCAGTTAAAAATTACATTACCAAAATATAAGCGTGAGTGGCAGGGAGGGTCAATTGACCTAAAGTACAGTCCTAAATGTGTAAGGCATTTTCCCTTTAGAGGAGGCAATGAGATAGAGGTGTACAGGTCACCTCCGACGTGTTACGCCCCGAGCATCAGCTGCAGTGTGTGCTTATGTGCGTGTGAGCATGTGCGCAATACTTAGCGAGCTTCATGCTACTTAGAGAGGACTTCCTCGCATTTACTAGGCATGCAAAATTCTCTCAGGAACTGGATCCTTAGCCTGCTTTTCTTCTGTATCTTCCCCAAGGGCAGTAAGCATTTAAAGTAACCAAGGAATGCAGCAACAGCCCCAAAATGGAAGCTTCCCAAGGATATCCCAGGGTTTGATTGACTTTCTAAACTTATTTTTATCAAAATTCTCATTTCAAACCACCTATGATATGAGTTTTGCTGTACTTTACACACAGCTCTTGCAGATGTTGACGGTATTCAGGATCCTCCATGCTGCAGAAATTCAGACGCCAAGGTAACGAAACTACTGGGGCTTCTTGATTATTTGGGCTAACATCACAGAAAATGGAGTGAGTATACATGTGAGAAAGTACATTAATAGCCTTCCTTATTCCCAGCTGTGACAATGAACTTGTAACTCTTAAATTCTAGCTGTGTCAGTAATATGATGTCAACCTAAGGAATTCAAAAGCAGACTGTATGAAAACTGTTGCTGAATAAAGTGTTATTTCAGTTATTTTTTACTCTTGACTTTAATTCATACTATGACATGGAGAAATTGTGTACCTTAGCATTTTTACCTAACTCTCCTGGGATACAAAATGCTCTTTTGTACTTGCTTATGTGCCTGTTTGAGAATGAAGCTAGGAATATGTTCAGCAATAGTTTTTGGACTCCAATTACAGCATTTGTTTTAGAAAGACATGGGTCACTGCACACTGAGTGACAATTGCTTACATACCTTTTCCATTTTATTGGAATGAATGAACACTGGACTTCCCAGGCATTCAAAGGACATGGGAAAAATCCTTAAGTGCATACAAATGCTTAAAATGACCTCCACTTTTATAGTCAATCATTCATAATACTGCACCTCTCTTTTCAGTATATATGTTTGAAATGTCAAGATTAAGGTTTTTCAGTGTTAAGCTTTCCAGATTTCTCTTAGTTTGCTTCCTTTTATTGGAGGCTGGGGCACAAAATCCTTCAGCTGCCCTGGAAGACCAGACTTCAGCATCCTCTTAGATTTATGACAGTACTGAAGCAGCAATTGACAAATCCCTTGACATGCAAGGTCTAGTGATTTCCAACAAAAAGAGGTAGCATTCAGACCTACCTCTAATCAATTAATTATTAGATGACTGGTTTTCATCAGTTTCTGGAGGATCTTTTCGAATGTTAGGGTTTTGTTTTTAAAGTATATGTGTGCATTTGGAACATTATCACACCAATTAGAAGGTACATGCTAAATTACCAAGATGTACCTACTGCACTTTGTAAACTCTCCAAGCAAAAATTCAGTGTTTCAGTGAGCTTGTTTGCTTTGTTTGTTATGCTTAACACTCTTCTTTACAGATGGGATTAAAATGGACTAAGAGAGGCAGAAAAGACGAAAATAGACAAAAAAATGACATGTTAGTGATGTCCAGAAACCTTTCTGAGCAATGTCTGCCTTGCTTGGGCTACCCTGCACCATTGCATGGAAGGGGAGGGTGGGCTGCAGAGAAGAGGTAGAACTTTGCTGTGGTGCCTGCTAAACCACTGCAAAAAGCTGAGCAGACCCACAGATATAACGTACCCAAGATCTACAACTCCCTGGTTCTCTGGCGATCAGTGGTATTGGCAGGGTTTTTTTTTCTCACCTCATCTGCATCTTTCCCACTTTCAGTGCTCTGAGCTTTCAAAGGAATGGTTGGAGAATGCATGCAGGAAGGGTCATTAGAGGTCACCTTCAGCTGCCAGCTGCTGAGAGCAGGACCAAAACTGGCAGGAGACACTGGGTCCTGTGCAGTCAGCTTTGGGGTCTCATGCAAGGTACAGATGCCAACAGCCATCCCAAGGAAAACTGTTCCCTGGTCAGACCACTTTCCCTGAACTCACAAGACAGACCCACAGGTCCTCTTCAAGCAGGAACTACCAGGCCCGAGGGCCAGCCTTGTGGCACTGCTTGTAGGGGTGTCATGCTGCACAGGACTGGAGTCACCCTGAGGCAGACCCCACGGGCACTGTGTCCCATCCGGGGCACTGGACATGACAGAGGTCAACAAACTGAAGGGGCTAAGAGGAGGAGACCAGCCATACAGCAGAACTGGATCTTTTGACCTGTGAGGAGGGGCTGATGCCTTGGCAGTGGTAATTGTCAGTGGTAATTGTCTTTGGTTTTCTTTTTGTACTTTTTTTTTTTTAGTGCCTGGTTTTTTTTTTTTTTGGAAGGTCACGGACAGCAGATCTCTTCCCAAAAATGTACCTGTCCTATATACACCTGAAAAGGCTCTAGACAGACAAGACGACAATGTGGATTGATGGCATTGAAGTTTCTACAGATGTGTAACCTGGGCTCAAAAACCAACTCGACTCAACCCAGTCATCATTGTGCTTTGTCTGGGAGCTACTGCTGATAGGGTTCAGCTCAGAAGATGACATTTCACTTCTAAAGCCCTCCAGCTACCACAGCTGTGTGATTTTAGGAGAATGAGAGGGCACAGAGTATATGCAAGGACATAACATTTGAGCACACACCTCTTGTCCATATCTGCATCTTCCCAATCTCACATTTCTTATCTCTTCTCCTCTGGTGGTATTTCTGGATTTATTCTCTCACTCCGTCTTTGTCCTGGAGTAGAGATGTAAAAAATGTTGGAAGTATCTTGCCAGCACTCTGAAAAGAAAACCTTTTGGTAAAGAAATTGTCCTTGTGGTACATCACAACCTACCTGTTGTCTGTGGGAAGTGGAGAGAGGTGCTGATCTCTTCTTTCTGGGATCCATTGACAGGATACATGGCAACGGCGCAGAGCTGTGCCAGGGGAGGTCCAGACTTGAGGTTAGGAAGCATTTCTTTGCCAAGAGGGTGGTCAAACACAGGAACAGGCTTCCTAGAGAGCTGGTCGATGCCCCAAGCCTGTCACTGCTCAAGAGGCCTTTGGAGAGTGCCCCGAATAACACGCCTTAAGCTTTGCTCAGCCCTGCAGGGGTCAGGCAGTGGGATGAGATGATCATTTTACATTTATTACAAATTATATATTACAAAATTACATTTTAAATCCCTTCCAAATGAAATACTGTATTCTATTCTAATTCATCACAAGATCGTTTGCATGGAGGTGCTCAGGTCATTTGTCTTCCTTAGACATCACAAATGAGCAACTGAAAGAAAGATGATCATTTGCTTTTCATCTGACCTCACCTTCTTTGTCCTGGAGAAAGGCAGGCTGGCTATGGTGATGGTAAGTCTGCAAAACAAGAATGGCTTGCCTGCTGTGGTGGTAAGCAGAAGTCAATCAGACAATGATAATTTTGTTTCAGTGTATTGGCAGTAGAGCAAGGTTCAGCTGGGCATGAGAAGCAACAAGCTCTGGAGGAGAAGGGTGTGAGTTTGCCTGATCCCCTCTTCCCTGGCTTTCACATCATCTCCCTCTGCTTTTGCTTCCCTTTTTTGCGTTGTGGTCTGTGGGAGTCGAATGGCTTTACAGCATGCCTCATAGCTCCTGTACAGCAGGGGCTTGGCCAGGCCTTCAAAGTGTTATTATAATTTATGTGACCAAAGCAATTCCTGAATGCTAGTATTAGTGACACAACTTTCTTCTTTTTGTGACCTTGAGATTTTCCTCATAATATCTCTGTTGGCATGAATGATATTCTGATGGTGTAGTGAACTCAGGGGAATATGGCTGTAAAGTGTGGAGTCTTTGGAAGTAAGGATTAAATAAATCAGACCTGAAAAATTATCTTCTCCACTTGCCTAAGGTGAGTAATTTTGATGGATGTGAGTAAAACATCTTTTCCCATTGTCAGTACAGTAGAAGATGGATTAATGTGTTTGTTCTGGGCATATGTTGGGGCTTTTTATAAAAAATCTCCCAAATAACTTTCTCAGGCTTCTATTCAACTGCGAAAAAATTGTTATAATCATCCTCATTATTATTATTATTACACCATCAGCGTTACCATCACAATTATCTGTCAAAACATCCAATAGCTCAATTGTAGAAGACCCCAAAGGACATGCTGGAAAGAAAAATCCAATTTCCAATTACCCTGTCGGAGCTAAAATACTCTCATTATTAGCAGGACCGTTCTACAACATTTGAGAGACTGAAGCCTTGTGAGAGATGCTTTCAGATGAATGCTGGCACAGTTCTTCAGGGCTTTCAAATGGAAAAAATGAAGGTGGCAGGTGCAGAATGGCCAAACCAAACCAACCAAAACCAAACCTACATGCTAGTATAGCTGAAGGACACAGGTTACTGGCTAATGCTGTAGCTAACTGCTAGGGACAAATAGCCTGCTCTTTGTTCAAGCTTCAAAGCTTTGTGCTCCCTACCTGTCGAGCAGAGAGAGTCTGAGCATGCTTACTCCACAGCCACATGGAATGTTCTTTGAAGTCCTTTTTGCTTTCATACAGTGAGACATTACAGAAAAGAGGTGCTTTTAAGAGCCATTGCTTCTATGGGGATGCTCTTGGGTATTTCTGTGTAGCAAACATGGCATTTGCACAGAAGAACTTGGTTCTCACATTTCCTCACTGAGTTCTACATCAGGACTGTTCAAAGAGGCATCCAGAAGTCTCTATAAGCACCAGGTATTTGAAGAGTTTGTTTCTTTCTATGTTTGGTAACATGTATAGTACCAAAAGAAGAGGACAGGCTTTTTAAATACTACTGTATTTGTTATATTTCTTTATGACAAACCTGAGGACACAATTTGTTTCTCATCTGCTCTTTCTCCCTGCTTCTAACACCATTTTGTGATTGATGTCCTTCTGTGGTACAAGGTGTCTAACACAACTCCAGAGTCATTGTGTAGCTGTTTAACCCCAACCAGTAAATAAGTACCATACAGCTGCTCACTCTTCACCTCCCCTGCCCCCACCATCCACCCCCGCCCACCCCCTCGAGGGGTGGGGAGGACAATCAGGAAGGAATGCAAAACTCAGGGTTGACGTAAGAAGCATTTAATAATGGGAATATTATTTTTATTATTAATAATAATAAAGCAATATAGCAGTTATGTAGTGATAAGGGTAATAATTATAACAATGATGATGATAATAATAATGATAATAACAACGGCAACAATTATAATGAAAAGGAGGGAGAAAAGGAGGGGAACAAAATCCAAAAGGAAGGAAGAGAAGAAAAGAAGTGATGCACAGTACGACTGCACAGACGACTTACTGACCAATGCCCAGCCAGTCCACCAGCAGTTATCAGCCAGCTCCGGCTGACTTCCCCCAGTTTATATACTCAGCATGACATTCTGGGGTATAGAATATCTCTTTGGCTAGTTTGGGTCACCCCTGTCCTGGCTGTGTCCCCTCCCAGTTTCCTGTGTCCATCCAGCTCTCTCTCTGGCAGGGCCTGAGAAACTGAAAAGTCCTTGACTTAGTACAAACATCTCCCAGCAATAACCAAAACCTTCTGCTACCAATGTTGTTACACCAAATCCAAAACACAGCGCTGCACCAGCTACTAATAAGAAAATTAACTCTATCCCAGCTGAAACCAGGACACATTGCTATTGGCTTCAGCGGCTTTTGTGTGGTTTTACCTTCAGGTGTCATCAAGGTATATCTCCCAGTCACCATTCCTGATGTGCAAACATTTCCTGCCTTTGCTTTCTGCCTAATTTGGTTCTTCACAGGAAGAAGCCATACTCATACTAGTGGAGAAATCCACCAGTAAGGGGAGCATCATTGGATGTCAATGGCTATTTAAAACTAAGTTTTAGGAATCCTCAGTACCATGACTGAGTTATTTCTCACAGCCACTGAGTTAGTCTTTATGCATTTACAGTTGATGAGTGCTGATTCTGCCTGTCAGTAAGACCATAGCCATGTTCCATGAAGTGACTAAAAATCTCCAAACATTACCTGATTTCTCATTGTTAAAAACAGATTACACTTATCTTTCTGTATAGCTCAGTGGAGGACCAGTCCTACAGTGGTGAGATGAAACCAAGAGTTTAACACAGGCCCTGAATCAGACAGATGCAAAGTGTTTCTCTCCTATACCTCCCGTTGACTTCCACAGTTCTCAAATCAAGTTCCAGAAAAGGGAAATTACAGTGTGTGCATACCAATCTTGACTAAGTATTGTGAGACATGAGGAAAAGCAGTGATTCATCTCATCTTAGGAAGGGAATAATCTCCTTACCTGACAGTAGCAGTTCTCAAAAGGTTTATTATTAAAATATCCATATTACAAACCTCAGGGCAAGATCTTACATAAGTGTTAGGTGATTTTACTTTGCAATACTTCTAAGCAGATTGATTTGACCCACTTGTGCCTTCTCCTCCACCTACTGACAAGACCAAAGACACATGTGAAAATGGCCTGTTCAGTGTCACCAGTGTGCAACACAGCAATTTTAAGCAATGCAACTACCTTGTGCATCGTAGCTTGACTTTCTTAGCATTACAGGCTGTTTTGTTGGTGGGCTAACAGGAAAAGGTGTGACAGAGGGGGTGTGCTGTAGCCTTGTTACCATCGTCCTGTTTTTAAGATGCAGAGCCCTCTGTTGACAAGCCATCTGTCTCATGGTTTTACCAGAGTGCAGAAACTAATCTTTATAGGAACACCATGTTCCTTAATTTCACTGCTGTTGACTGTATGTTTTGTTATCAATACAGGCCATTGAACAGGACTTCCTAACATTTTTATAGCCTGTACCTCTCACTGTGAGACACTGTTTAGATCGGAGTGCAGTGAATGAGGCACAATACAGTAAGATGCCATCCTTTCAACCGCCTGCACTGTTCAGGTACACTTTCTGTAGCTGCATGTGTTTTGTCAGTGTGCTCCCACAGAAAGGATGTCACAACCTCCTGCCAGCCATGCATGACAGGGCATATTCAGTGATCAGCTGCATAGCTGAGACATCTCCACATGGTAGGCTATTCGGTTTGTTTTCCTTTAAGTTGTATGAAGAAATGTTGCAGAATTTTCCGTTCAGGACCCTATGAACTCATTATATGACACTCTACTTAACCTGATCTGTAATATGTATGCAAAAACTCCTTTTGCTGCATTTCTTTTGGCACTTACTGGCTTCTGAATGTTTAGCAGTGCCATGCTTTTTATGTTAGCAAACAACTTTATGCAAACTTGTTTCTGCTAAGGAAAGGAAGGAGGTGAAGGAAAGGAAATTGTCCCAGTTGAAACAATCGGTTTGCAAGTGGATACTAACTTGCTCTTCTAATTATCATGAGACAGTTCTGATTCAAAACCCAAATAAGTGCATTAGTGCAGCCAGAGTGAATATTCTAAGGTCTGCTGGTTTACACTCATCACTGCAGCAGTGGCACTAACAGTTTCGCTTTCAGAGATGCCTGACATTCTGTGAGCAACCTGAGTGTGTTCATGTTCATCTGGCTGCAAGGTACCACTATGAAGGACTTCTGGCTCATCTTTTTCACCAAGGCTGAAGAAATAACTCCACAGCAACTTTGGGAGTGATGGAGCAGGTTGCTTATGTGAAATAATAGAAATCAGGAGGGAGACAGAAGTAAAGGAAAGTGAAGAGACCTGCTCAGGTCAGAGAGGCACTGAGCATTGGACTGGAAACTTTTGGCCTTACATACATGGTAGTACCTACAGCCAGGTCATAACAAGATGATATACTCCATACAGCAATGTGAAGCATGGGACAATGAGACGTTAGCTCCAGTTCCCCCTGCTCCAGGTAAAGGGACCTCACTTTTATTTCCCCCCCCCCCCCCCCCCCCAGCCATCATCTATTTTTCGGGGAAGCCCAGAAGGAACTAGACTCTCACAGTTCCTCTGTTACAAAGATCAGCGACTCTCTGGCCTGTGCCTGCTAGCACAGTTTCCAATTACTGCTAGAATACAAGTGACGTGAAAAATTTGAGTCTATGTGTTTTCCAGTTCTGTTGCTACCTGTAAAGAAATGTTTGAAGTGCTTTTGAAACTAATGAACCCTATGACATCTTTGCTCTTCTTGGATATACATGGACCAAACTTACCCATCTTGTAACTTGATTTGTTATCTCAAGGCTACACTGTAAAATGTTTTCTGCCTAGCTATTTATACCTTCAGCCTGTACAACTCAGTGGGTTTTTAAATGCTTTTTATGCACTGCTAACACAATAGGGTTTTTTTTGTTTGATACCTTATTGCAGTCAGCTCAGTAAACATACTCCACAAAATGAAACGACATGGTAGATTCTAGAGCTGTCAGGGAAGACTACAGGCCTGTTTTAATAACAGTGATTTCCCAGGACTCAGGAGAGAGAGAAATAATAATAATTAACCAGAAATAAAATACTGCACATATCTAAAAAGATGGCAGATGTGCTCCCTTTAACTACTGGATGGTTTTGTGTGCAACAGAAATACTGACTCAAGGCAGAAGTGTTGTGTGGCTTTGAAAAGACTCTACTGGAGCGCTCTGTCAGTCTACCACAGGCCCTGTGCTGTCTCACAGTACATATCTACCTCGACCTCTAAGAAAGTGGTGGAACAACTGTCATGAATAAGTTATTTAGGATTGTTCAAAGAATCACCATTAACATTACTAGCAAAAGTGCTTTTAATATTATGTTGTAAAACTGTGACTTAAAGATTTGATGGTAAGGTTCACTCTATTACTTAGTACATGGATGAAACATACAAAGGAAAATTTAATTAGAATTGAACTAGAATGATTTACATAGAGACAGAAGATGCAAAAGGGTAAAGGAGACCTTCCCATTGAGTCACAAAGTTCAGAAAGGACCCCTTTACTCTTTAAACTCCTGATGGAGTTTAGGTGCTGCTAGGACCAATCTTAGTCTCAGACTTGGACAACAGTTTATGTCTAGTGGAAGAAATACAAAGAGTAAGGAAAACCCATTGAGTCGTGAGGTTCAGAGTGGACCCCGTTGCTTCCTAAGCTTCTGATGGAGCTTACGTGCAACTAGGTCCAATCTTAGTCTCAAACCTGAACAGTTTATGTCTAATGGAATTAGCTACATTCATTTCATTAAGATTAACTCAGCATTCTATCAGTCACTTACCAAGGCTCTGTTGCAAATAAGGTGTCTCTCTGCCTAGGGTAAGGAAGAATCTCGTAGTCTCAGGTAAGGAATCTCAAACCCTGGGAGGTGTCCCTGCTCAATGGGGCTTATCCAAAGATCCATCATTGGTAAAAGGTCTCTCTGCCTTGAGAAGCATCCCAGTTCAAGGGGAGATCACTACCATGTAGCCACACTGCCTAGTAGGGAGGGCTCAAAGAAGGCTCACTTAGGCTGTCATAGGCTGCATTTTTATGGAATAAAGTGGTTGTCTCATAGTCAAATTGCATACAATGGGTAAGGTATGTGTAAGACTCCTTGTACCTGCAACTTTCTTTGTTTCTTGATAGATAAGTCTTGGAAAAGCCACCCACTATGCACGTGTTAATTGTACTGTCGGTGCTCCAAGCTCACATGCATGGATGCACATAGTGTCATTCTGCTTTTCTGTGGGTTTCCTAAAGGATTTCTTGGTCCAGCTACAGCTTAGGCCTCTACCTCCTTTAGAGCCTGTACCAAATTACTGCTAGTAGTAGTTCATTTCTTGAGTTGAGGAACCATTCAAAAACTGCAACCATGTAATAGTAAAGAAAGTCCTTCCTTTAATTTTTACGATGTATATTACAGCTTTCTAACATAGACATCTACTCTTCTGTCAACAAAACAATAAGGATTTCAGTCCACGATCTATTAAGCCCTACCAAGTTAAGTCAGTGCTATGTCTGCCCTAGTAGCCTGACAGTAGCAGAAGGGGAAAATATTTAGGCAGAGCATCTGTCCCAGCCCACTTTCCGCAGTAGTTTGATACCCTTTCATTCCCCAGGACCTGTAAACTGTTGAATTGAAAAAGAAGAAATGCATGCTTGCCAAGCCTTCCTGTATCTGTTCATAGATGCGACACATGCGAATTTGCCTAATCCCTTTTTGGATCAGCTTCTACTCTCTGCCTGAACAGCCTCCTATGACAACAGCTTCCAGAAGATTGATACCCCTGTAAAAATCAGTATTTTTCCCTTATCTGTTTCAAATTGATCTCCTGGTGGTTTCATCAGGCTCCCCCCTACTCCTCTAATTGCACTCAGTTTGAGTTTTTACCTGAAGGACGTAAAAGACAAGATTGGAGTTTGCCTGATCCATGGTCCTTTCCCCTATTTCTTGAGGAGGAGTACAGGAATACCTGAACATATCATTTACAGGGCCTGCTGTGCCGTTGAACCCAGTCGGACGCTAGCTCTTGTTACAGCCCAGCAGGAAGATGGAGGTGTCAAAGCACATGTCAAAGTGATTTCATACCAGCCATGTAGGCCTGTGTGGGCTGAAATCATAACCAAGAACAAGTTTGAGGGCTATTAGATTTTGCTAGTGGAGTAGGAGGGTTACAGTGCTGTCCTGGTATCCGGAAGTTAAGGTGGAAGAAGTTGAGACAGCCTTGCTCCACAGCCCAACTCAAGTATTGCCTTAGAGTCTCTACCTCAAACTCAGGGACAAACTTGAGACAGAAGGATTTTCCCTCCTCTGGTCCACTGCCTTGCCTGTAAAATTGCAAAAATAGCCTGTCTTGCTTCAAAAACACATCAAAGGAGCTACTGTTTGCCATGTGGAAATTGAATGCCTGTTCAAATGCACCTATTTCCTTTTCCCATCTGCTACCTCCGTCTATTTGTCCAGGTCTAAATGTTTAATATCATTGTGTCAACCTGCAGTCTTACTACATCATGTGAAAACAATCCTTTATCTGTAAGATCTTTTTGGTACATCTTGAGATCCAGGGCTTGCCTGCGCATTGCTCCTGCTATTGGGGGAGTCTGAGACAAGGAACAGCACCTGCTATAGAGCTTCCTTGATTTCACCCAAAATCAACTGTGAGCACAGCCCCAAAACTCCCTTCAAGAGCAAGCATGGAGCAGCAAATATGTGTGCAGAGCTGTGTAGGGTCTGCAGTTTCTAGCACAGTGCCAAACAGTTACCCAAGTATGCAGGTTTTGGAGGTATGATGACTTTGAGTCTTTCAGAATTCCCTTGCTTCCACTTTATCTTCTGCAAGTCTTTTCCTTTTGGCTGCTGCCTGGGAAATGTTCACTGAGACTAGGGAGCTTGCATTTTATGACAGGCACTAATTTGTTCTTGAATGCTAAAGGCACCCTCTGTAGTGGCTGGAGGATGTTCTTTGAGCCCTTCTGGAATAAATGCTTGTTTCACGGTTGATGCATCTGCAGGTTTCACATCCTGCAGGATGTGAGATTTAGTGATCCAGGCAATTCCTGGTTTTGTCCTTTTTGCCTTTGTCCCTTTATCTTTTGCAGTGTTCCTAGGAGGTCAGTGGAAGTGGATGGATCTGTACGCCATGAAAATCACAGATCCTCTTCAGAAACCAGGGTCCACAGAGGAAGTGGCACATCCAGATGACCCAAGTACCAGGCTAGCCCCTAGGGTTGTATCAATTGTTTTCATAGGGCAGAAGCTCTTCTGGGCTTTCTCTATCTAAATATCCCACATCAGTGAGAGTGTCAAGTGACTGTATTCACAAAGCAAGAATCTCCTTACTACAACTTAATGTTTGGCTTGCCAGTAAATGGAAATGACAGGAAGAAATACAGTCCCTGCAGTGATTTCAGGCTGTTGAAATGCTCACATTATACCAAGACATCCTGATTTCAGCATTTCTGAATACCTTCCAACACAGAGCCAGGCCCCTGCAAAGCATGGACATGGCTTTTCATCCTACATTATCAAACAAGGTGTGTTACTAATACACACAGTAAAACTCCCTGCTCTGGCTCTGTCATTCTCACCTGTACGAAACACTGCCTCTGACTTTCACAACTTCAATATTTTTATTTAATTTTTATAAATAATCTGATTCTTTTATCATGCATTAGTGTCAGGATTTATAGCAAGAAAGTTCAGTCCTACAGAGATGAGCTGAAGATAGGCAGCACTGTCTCTGTCTTGGTATTCATGAATTGCATTGATTTACACTGGAGGACATGTGCTGTTCATTCTGTTTCTGTGCCTTGTTGCTTTCAATATGCTTCATCCTTCAAACTCTTGTGCAAGCAAGTGCATTAGCAAAATCACTGCTTACAGCAAAGTGCTTAGGAGCAATCCTATTTTATACCAGTCCTGCATGCACACAAGGTCATGAGAAAATATTATGGAAAGAAAACAGATATCCCAGGCCAAATCCTACTGAGTATTATGGACTTCTAGGACATGCACAAGTGTTTCCCTTTTCTGTTGACTGCAGCAGGTGTAGGACCTTTGACTGCCTATAGACTCACCGTTCGACACTTGGGGTTTTACAGTAAAACTAAGGGGAGGTTTGGGGTTTATATTATTTTTATGTGTGCGTATAGTAACTTGTAGGAAAGTGTTTTCCAAAAGGAAATTCTGGCAAGACAAAACTTAATTTTCATATATTCTTTCAGACCTCTTGTCATGAATTCTGTTCCAGTGTACATTACAGAGTAAGAATATCTCATGGAAACTAAATTGCAATATTTTGACTTACACATGTCACGTACTTCCATGAAAGAATTCTTTCCAGTGCTTTTCCAATAGCATGATTGCATTTTGAAGTACAAGCTGGATTTCTTTCTACAGTGGAATTGCAAGAGGTTCAAAGTTGCCCTTGCTAGCACAACTCCGCTTAATGAGGTGTAATCCACAAAGGATTTAGCCCAGGGATTTGTATCAGTGATGAAACACAGGCTCATCTTCTGCCTTGTCCGTTTACAGTTTTTTTGGGTTCTTGTTCTAGAGAAGACAAGTGTGGTGTAGTAGTGGTGTGAGACCTTTAATTTCAGAGCCATCTTTGAGTGTGAATGAAAAGAATGTGAAGAATCATTGGGCAGCTAACCACCTTAGGTCAGCTCAAGACAAGCAATGGCACTGACAACTGCCAAGTCATGCTGAGTTTCTACCAGTGGCATTAAAGGCATTACAGTTCAATGTGAGGCAGAGTATTTCACAGGTGACAGCACCTCCCAGGCATTACCACTCTCTATGCTTCATGTTCCCTGTCCGAATTAGGCTACTGTTCTTCCAGCTTCCACCCACCCTTTGACAAATGCTGCTTCTCATTTCCCTTGGGGCAATTTTCATTGCATTCCTCACTGTGCCCACATGCATTAAAGAGAGAGGGTTCTGGTGTGAATTACAGCTGCAATGTGCAGATTGCACTGCAGAGCCCTGTTTGGGACAGCAGCCACCAAAGGCCACCTGAACCCCGGCAGATGGAGCACCTCTTGTCCATGGGGAGCAGGCTGGCCACTCCTCAAGGCTCCTAAACCTCCCACTCTGACCCTACCTCCCTCCTCCGCTTTCTTCCTACCTTCCTGTCTTTATTCTTACTTCCCTCCCTCCGTCCCTCCCTCAACCCCCTCCCTGCCTTCCTCCATCACTTTTTCTCTTTCTCTTCCCCTTCTCTCTGCTATCTCTCTTGACCACTTATTTCTGTCCCTACTGAGATCCTTCTGTGACACCCAGTGGTACGGTGTTCTCCAAACACCAGAGCAAAAGGACAGAAAATTTCTTCTCCAAATGGGTTCTCAAGCATGGCAACAGGCTGCCCAGGGATGTGCTTGAGTCACCTTCCCTGGCTGTGTTTAAAAGAGGTGGAGGTGGGGCACTTTGGGACATGGCAGTGTTACCTTTACAGTTGGACTTGACAGCCTTCAAGGTCTTTCCCAACCTAAATTTTAAGTTCTCTACAAACTGGAGTTCCAGATTTGTGAAGCATCACGTAGGAAAGGGAAATGCACAGCTGCAAAGGAGTAGCCTCACCTTGCAGAGATCTCAGCCAGACAGAGACAAGTTTTAGAACCAAGCATGGCAGGGCTCTGTAAATGATGTCCCCAGTGGAAATGCAAACCTCCCTAGAGAAACGCATCCCGTCCTGCTTGCAAACAAGCGGTGGCTGGACAGGGCAAGCCAGGCTCCGCCAGTCCTGTTGCCAGTGGCACAAGAGATCCTTGTCTCCAAGGATGATCAGGTAACTCTCTGATCCAAGCAGAGATATTACTCCAGGGTTCTGTGTGTGTGGTAACTTTTTATTTCCCTAAGGAGCCAGAACCCTTCTAGGGATGCTTAAGAGATCCTGCCCTTCAGAATGGCAACAGTCTGGGCACAGGGACAGGCCAGGTGACAGCTTTGGTGCGTGCTATCCTGGGCACTGAAGGGGTTCCGTGCAGGGAAAGAGCTGAGACAGCTTTCAGACCAGTGCCCCGCACCAGAGAGCCAGAGATACCGGGCTCCTTCACCAAAGCAGCAGGGACTTTGCTTTAGAAACGCCAGTTTGTACAGAATACAAACTGAACTACCTGCTCGGCCAGCGCTGACTGAGATTCGGTACTGAAGGCTGAAGGAAGCGGGCTTGTTCGGACTCCTGTGATGTGCCCAGGGATTCCTCCCTGGGAAGTACTCCTGAGAAGATGGTAACGGACAGGTAGGGAAAGTCTCCTACAGCTTAAACACACAGCCTCTCCGCTCTCCCAGCCCACCTGAAGAGACAGTTCACTTGGTCACTTCCCACTGACTGTACTACAGCAGCCCCAGGAGGCAGGCAACACCCCTCCGTGGGCCTGGCTGCACTGATTTACAGCTCCTTGCAAACAGCACGCAAAGCAGCTTTGGGAGCTTCGAGCAGCGAGAAGAAGAACAGGAAGACCTGCCCTTCCTCGGGTACCCAGCCAGTGGCCCACACCAGCACAGGGGGGGAAGAATGAAGCTCGATGGCAGGATACCTTTGCTCCCCCTTTTTCATGGTTTTGCTCAAAATTTTGCTTGTGCACATCTTCTTCTGGCACCTGTCCATTCTCAACAGGATTTTGGAAAGGGATGAGAGCAATGGAATGCTTCAATGAAGTCACTGAGCTGATGCCTAAACCATTAAAATGGTGGTGGAACTGAAAAGGCAGCTAATACTGGAAAAGGAAAGCTAAGCAACTTCCAGCAGCATTTAAATTCCTTTCTAAACACTGCACATCAACTGAGGATTTGTATAGTTCTTACACATTTCTAGTTATTCCAGCACTTCCTTAGCTTGAACCATCGGCCAGGGGGTTTTCCTTTGTCAGCAATGAAGGTGTCAACAACCAAAGCTTGCTAGCACAGTACCGTTCAAATCCTTAAGTCTTCCTAGTAGGACACCTTTTCAGCACAATGATGGAAGACAGAAGGAGAAGGCAAGTGTAGCTGCACACCCAGAAACACGGGGAGCATTTGTAAACGTGCAGATTTTCTTTATTCAGATGCCTCGATGTTGTCATGGTGCGTATGTCCTCGTCATTTCGGGCAGGTTCTCAGGTTGGAGGCCCGTCCCTCCAAACATGCAGATGGAACAACCGTGGCAAGAACAATTGCAGAGAGAGCTGCTTCCT
Organism: Falco naumanni; assembly: GCF_017639655.2. Taxonomy (NCBI): domain Eukaryota; kingdom Metazoa; phylum Chordata; class Aves; order Falconiformes; family Falconidae; genus Falco; species Falco naumanni. Next base: position 9,127,755 of record NC_054080.1, read on the forward strand.
GGCTTTGGCCTTCCCCTACCCTAGGCAGCAACAAGGGCAGCCACTTCACTGGGCAAGCAGTGCCGGCAAATTGTGCAGCCCGGCAAAGAGAACCAAAGTGTCTGTGTGCCCATCACCCCCAGTTCCTACAGCGGGGGAGAGGAGACACTCTGACTTTAAAACCAAACTGGCAAAAAACTTTGTGCAGAGGAGACCAGATCGGCCTGGAACGTCTGCGTGCGTTTGCCTCTGCCGTTGGTGTAGACGAGAAGCATTGCGAGGAGGAGAGGCGGGCTGCCACCTCAGGAGATTGTCATGGGCAGAGCCATGTGGCCGACTTACACCGCACCCTTCACTCTCACAGAGTCAAACATAAACCCAACGGGCAACGCTCTTCCGGGATGAAAAAGAAGCGCTTGGACCAAGGACTAGAGGTGACCCTGAAAGCCAGAGGCAAGAGCAGATAGCGGGACAGCACGGCCCACACGGGGATCCGTCCCTGCTCCCCGGCGGTGCCAGCAGGGCGCCCTGCGCCCCTTCTACCGTACTCTGTCGGGGCAGCCGCTACAACTCCTGCCAGCGCAGAGCGGATCGGGCTCCATTGCTGGTGCTTTTGGGGACCACCAACGCCACAGCTGGCCAGGAGCACCGGCGACCAGAAGCGTGGCAAACGTGGGAAGCAGAGAGGGACCCGGCACTGTGGGCGAGTGCCAGCGGGAGTGGATGGGGCTGGAGCAAAGTGCCCCTTTAGGCTTCTCCCTGTGGGTGGGGGCACAACCCAGCAGGCTGGGAGACTTTGGCCCGGGGCTGCCCACCGAGCGCCCAGCTCCTCCCTGCAGATCCTGGCACTGCACAGGGAAAGGCAGCCAGCTGCAGGAGGCGTCACCCAGCTGTGGGCAGGCCACGCTGACTGGTCCCAACAGGCTCCCTCTCGCAGGAGACCAGTGCGGGGCGTCAGGAGCGGGGACAAGACACAAAGCCATGGGCACGGGTTGCAGGGGTCCAAGCTGGAGCAACACAGGAAGGTAGAAGATGAAAACAAGAAATGGTATTTGCTTTTCTCTCCTGATGCTGTGCGCCTGTGGGGGCTGAAGGCCCGCTGTGACATCACCGTGTTCTGGAAGCTGGCGTCACCCAGCGTCACCCATTATGACATCAGCCAGCCATGGGCTGTGACCTCACGTCCCTCACCGCTTTATCTTCGGGCGCCGGCAGAGCCTGGGCCAGTCTGGCTCGTGCCTGGCCTCCTGCCGAGCGTGCCGGCGAGGTCTGAAGGAGGAGTGAGGCTTCTCCTGGTGCTGGGTGGTGCTTCGGGGGTTGCCGCCGGCAGCCCTCGGTGTCCATCCCAGAGCCATCGCCTGTGTTTCCCCGGCCCTGCCTGGGTCAGGCAGCCGGGCACCGCGGGCTGTGCTTGCAGCAGCGCAGGTGAGCCGTGCGGGGAACCGTCCCCCGGGGTGGCCGTGGGGCAGGTGACAGGACTTGGGGACTTGGGGAGCCGGGAGGGTGTCCTTCTTAAGGGGCCTGCCCATTTCTTTTTCCCCTCCCTTCCCCGAGGCAGCGGCTGAGCGTGGACTCTCCATTCTGCAGCTGTGACACCAGTGAGGGGGAGCAGCTCCTCACCCCCGGCTCTCCCCAGCCTGCTGCAACAAGCAGACATGGCCAACGAGTCAGAGTGGAGCTGCCCCATCTGCCAAGAAGCTGACAAGGAGATCGCTTACACGATGCCCTGTAACCACCAGTTCTGCCTGGGATGCATCATGCGCTGGGCAGACAGGGCCACATCGTGCCCCCTTTGCAGAAGACCAATGGAGACTATCAAGTTTTCTGTGTGGGCAGAAAACGACTACCTACAGTGTAACGTCCCAGCCTGCGCTGTGTTGCCAGATGCCAGCAGCCAGGCAGGTGCAGCTCCCGACCGCCTGGCCGAAAACAGGCCCCCTCACCCTGTGGCACCCTCTCCATCCTCTTCACAGAGGATGCCGTCCCCAGCTGAGCAGGGAGCTGCAGGGACAGAACCTGTGGGTGGCCTCCTGCTCCAGGTCTGGGCGGAACTTTTCAAAAGACATCAGCACCTCCTGGATCCCCTGCGGACCTGGCTGCGCCACGAGCTGGCAGAAATATTTGAGGCCCGGTGGTGGCTGGCAAAGAGAGCAGAGGGGTCCATCCTGCACTGCCTCTGCCTCTGCGGTCCTGACTGGGAGCTTATGGTCCAGATACTCCAGGATGTCCTCGAGGAATATACAGCGCAGCTGGTCCATGGCATCGTCCGTATCATTGTGGAGCAGTGCAGCGAGCAGGCCCAGAGGCTGCTGCACTCCCATGCTGTGGGGGACAGGGACAACAGCCCTGTGGCCAGTTCCAACCCCTCCAGCTCCGGCTCCTCCAGCTCCAGCCGCACCGCCTCCCGCGAGGGTACTCCCAGCTCCAGCCTGGCCTCCTCCAGCAGCCCTACAGGCTCCCCCAGCCAGGAGGAAGCCGGCACGTCAGAGTCCGCCCTCCACAGGGGTCTCGGCCACCGCTCACCTGCGCCTGTCCCTGCAGAGCAGGAGCAGCCCCAGGAGGAGCCGCGGCAGGCACAGCTGGTGGCTGGTCCCTCTGCCCAGGGCAGCCGCCGCAGCCCCTCGGATCCTGTCTGGGACAGGCAGGACCATTTGCCCAGGGGACCCCGGCGCCCCCCAAAGAGGAGGGCCACTGACCCCCAGGACTCTCCCCAGCCCTGCAAGAGGTGACCCGCCAGCACGGCTCCAGCACCTCCATGTTCAAGGGCAAGGAAATCAATTCCTGTTTCCCTGACACAGGCTCTGTGTGCTTCTTTCTCTCTCTTCTGGTGCCCGTCCCTGATTCCTGTGCCCCACCGTGGGTGGCACCTGCCTGGGGGGGTGGGGGGGGAACGGACATAGGTCCCCGGAGCCCCAGGGCCACGTGGGCAGCACCTCCTCCTGCAGGCAATCCTGCTGCAGCTGCAGCACAGCAGATGCCGAGGGCAGAGCGGGCAGGAGGGGAAGCTGCTTTCATCGCACGTCCAATGCCCTCAGCCTGCACCCAGTCCCTCCCTCTGCCCGCTACCGACACTTCTGCTCTGCTCTGGGTTCTCTGCACTGTCTGGTGTCGGCCGGGGTAAGCTCGCTACTGGGAGAGCTGTCAAGGAGGCAGGGACCAAGGGCAGGGCAGTGAGAGAAGAAATGTAGAGATACCACCAGAGGAGAAGAGGTAAGGAGCACAAACTTGGGAAGATGCACATGTGGACAGCAGGCGCATGCTCAAATGTCACCTCCTTGTGTATATTCCGTGCCCTCACGTTCTCCTCAGATCCCACAGTCACGGTACCAGGAGGCCTTTGGTAGGGAAGTGTCACCTTCCAGGCTGAATGCTGTCCGCACCAGCTCTGAGAGAAAGGACAATGGCAGCTGGCTTGGCTGGAACAGAGCAGAGCAGAACAGAACAGAACAGAACAGGACAGAGCAGAGCAGAGCAGAGCAGAGCAGAGCAGAGCAGAGCAGAGCAGAGCAGAGTACTTCCTTTGGAAGGAAGGTAAAATGATCATCTCATCCCACTGCCTGCCCCTGCAGGGCTGAGCAAAGCTTAAGGCGTGTTATTCGGGGCACTCTCCAAAGACCTCTTGAGCAGTGACAGGCTTGGGGCATCGAGCAGCTCTCTAGGAAGCCTGTTCCTGTGTTTGACCACCCTCTCGGCAAAGAAATGCTTCCTAACCTCAAGTCTGGACCTCCCCTGGCACAGCTCTGTGCCATTCCCCCCAGCGCAAGGGGCAACGGGCACAAACGCAAACCCAGGGAGTTCCATCGGAATAGGAGGAAAAACATCTTTACCTTGAGGGTGGCAGAGCACTGGCACAGGCTGCCCAGAGAGCTGGTGGAGTCTCCTTCTCTGGAGACATTCAAAACCTGCCTGGACGCGATTCTGTGCACTGTGCTTTAGCAGGGGCTTGGACTGGCGATCTCCAGAGGTCCCTTCCAACACTGACCGTGCTGTGATCCCGTGATTCTGAGAGCCTATCGCTGCATGCCAGGGAGAAGAGGTCAGCACCTCCCTCTCTGCTTCCCCTCCTCGGGAAGCTGCAGAGAGCAGTGAGGTTGCCCCTCAGCCCTTTTCTCTCCAAACTAGACAATCCCAGAATCCTCAGATGCTCCACACAGGACGTGCCTTACAGCCCTTTCCCCAGATGTGTTGCCCCGCTCTGGCTGCCCGTCACGCCACTGATGATTGCCCACTGCTCCAGTCTATCTAGATTCCTCTGCAAGGCCTCTTACCCTTGAGAGAGTCAACAGCACCTCCCAGTTTGGGGCCATCGGCAAACTTGCTAATGGTGCACTCAACTCCATTCGACTTGCTAGTGCTGCATTGGCTGGGACCTGTCCAGGCTCCCAAGACTGCTGAAAAGTGCTGGAGAGAGGTCCTGCGATGACATCGGCCAGCTCTTTCCGTACCCTGGGCTGAATGCCATCAGGCCCTGTAGCTTTACGCACATCCAGCACCAGCAGCCAGTCTCAGGCAAGCTCAGGCTCGCCTGGGAGGTTTTTACCGCCCCAGCCGAGGTCTCCCAGCACTGGGCTCCGGGGCTCCCAGGGCCCGCCATCGGTGTTGAAGGCAGTGCCAAAAGGAGGCAGGGCATGTCTCGGCCTTGTCTGCGTCCCAATCTGTGAGCGAGCTGACCGACCTTATCCAGCACCAGACCAATGTTATCTCTCATTCTCCTTTTGCTGTTCACATCTTTTAAAAAGGCCTTTTTGTTCTCCTTCACAGTGCTGGCCAGCTTCAACTCTAATTGAGCTTGGGACGCATGGATTGTCTCCCTTCGGTGGCAAACGGCGTCTCTCTAGCCCTCTCGTGTCTCCTGTCCTTCCTTCCAGTGTCCCCCACCGTTTCTTTTTCTGCCTCAGTCCCAGATGAAGATCTCTGCTCAGACAGGCTGGCCTTCTGCCCTGCTCGCTTGGCTTCCGACACTTTGGAATTGCCTGCTCCTGCGCTCGTAAGAGGTGGCTCTCAAAGAGCAACCAGCACTCCTGGACGCCCATAGCTTCAAAAGCAGATGCCCAGGGGACCTTACTAGCTCGCTCCTTCAGCACCCCAGCTCTGCTCTCCGCATATCCAGGGTCGAAGTGCTGCTGGCAGTTCTTGGCCGCTCACCAACGGTGTGAAACTCAACCCCTTGGTGGCCACTGTGACCAAGGCAGCCACCAATCACCACTTTGCCGACGACTCCCTCTCTGCTTGCAAACAACAGCTCTAGGAGGGCACCTTTCCTACTCGGCTCCCTTAGTACCTGCACCCAGAAGTTATCTTCAACGCGCTTCAGGATTTCCTAGGCCTCTTTGTGTCCACTCCATGATATTCCTAGCCAATGCCTGAGAAGCTCGGATCATCCATAAGGACAAAGGCAGTAGATCCAGAGACAGGGCCGCGGTGATGGCATAGTTCTTTAAACGTCTTCCAACAGCACCCAGTAGGACCTCTTCCCCTGTTCTCCCCCATTCTTGAGCAGGACTCCCAGCATACCTGGAGGTGGCATTCATCTGGCCTGTCCGCCCTGCTGTGCCGTTGAACCCAGTCGGACGCTAGCTCTTGTTAGGCAAGAGCCCTGCTAAGAAAACCTCTTCAGCTGGCATGCGAGTGACGCACCGCCCCAGAGCAAATGCTGTACGGCCCCCTTCCCCTGCCAGCTCTAGGACTAGCTCTCTTAGGCAGCAGGCATTTATTGCTCGCAGAGGTGTCGTCTCCGCACTTCATTCTGGAGAAGTCGTTGACCCAGGGGTCGCAATCCCCCTATTACTACCTGGCCAAAATCCACAGCTTTGCAGATCCTACTTACTACTTCTTGATCGCTCTCTCCTGATCAAGGAGGTCAGTGGAAAAAGTCGGTTTTGCTGTCGGTCACTGCTTCCCACCCACAGGTCCTGTCACGCTGGTTTGTTCCCTATCGCTGTGATGCTGTTGCTGCTCCCAGGGTCTTCCTCGCAGAGTGCCCTTTGGCCCCCTGAACACTTACTGCACCATTCCTACCAAACTGGCAGGCAGCTAACACGGAATCCCACTGAGCCTGCGTAGTGCAGCTCTCCAGGCTGCCCGTGGGCATGCCAGCACCTCTGGGATTTGCCCCTACTCCAACACTGAATTGGGCTCGTGCCCCTCACGTGACATTAGCGCTCTGATTTGGTGTCCTTGTCTATTGCTGCCCGTCTTAGGTCAGCTCAAGATGAGCAATGGCACTGACAGCTGCGGAGCCATGCTGACTTTCTATCAGTGGCATTAAAGGCCGGTTTGATGTGAGGCAGAGTATTTCACAGGTAACATCCGTCTCATAATGGGTATGAGTCTGACATGTGGCCTGGGCAGAGAAGTCACGAGCTTCGGAAAGGATCCCCTTGCTCTCCTAAGTGCTTCTCATACTGGAATCTAGGTGCGACTAGGTCCCATCCTAGCCTTAGACTCGGTCAGTGGTTTAGGTCTAAAGGATACAGCTGCTCATCAGAGTCAGCGTTTGCCTGTCAGAGCCCTCTGAAGGCTTTCACTGATACTGTTTTGCAAAGCTGAAAAATAATTAGGTGATTTCTGAAGGCAAGAGATATAAGAGATTGGAAATTGCTGTTGATAAATACTCCGATCTGTAACAGTCAAGCTTGAGTTAAGAGTTCCGTTCTCTAGTTAACACTTCTTGCCCGGGTAACAGCCAACAGAGTCGCAGCCTCAATACTTACCAAAGAGGCATCTCTGCCTGGGGAGGAGAGAGTTCCAGCCCACCAGCCCCTCCCGTAGCTAGAGTTCTCATCCTCACTATAGAGGAGTCTAAATGCCAGATTTATACTCATGGCGAGGTGGCACTAAGTCAGCTCCATTGTGCCGACCGGCCCTCAGCAAAGGTAGCCAATACTGGAAGGACAGTGGCGACTGACGGTTCAACACGGGGTGGGAATTTGCTACACATTTACCAGGGTCTCCCTGGCTTTTACTGAAGCCACAGCAGTCTGTGAGGCCCCTGCCTCAAGCCCGGCCACCGCTCAGTCAGGTTGATTGTTGGACCACAGCCATTATCTGTTTTGCGTGATAAACATGTTGCTCAAGTCAAGCCCCCAAAGCCTCTTTGAGTGGAATCCAGCCATCATGACCACCTGCATTCATTGTCACCACCATTGGTGGTTCATTGTTATGGACAGAAAGGGCAGGATGGAGTGCAGGTGGGAGAACACTGCCCCAACAGCACCTCCTGGTCATTACCATCCTCTGTTTTTCACCTTCCCTGTCCAAAACAGGCTACTGCTCTTTCAGCTTCCTTCCACCCTTTGACAAATGTTCCTTCTCATTTCCCTTGGGGCAATTTTCATGGAGTTCCTCGTTAGAATTATCCACCTTAGACGTGGCTTTAGCTTTCAGCTGATGAGGATTTTTTTACAAACCTTACACTGTAACTTGTTCTAGTTTTCCCTTTTTAGGAGGAGAAATGTACCCCTTTTTTACAAATACAAAACCCCAAAACCCCACTATTTGTACTGCTGCCCTTTCAGATTCAAATGTAGCTTGAATGAAAGCACAGAACCCCACTTAGGATGCCACTTAAGACCTCCACCACCTACATCTGGTCCCCGAGCTTTCCGTGGGACAAGGCTCTGTGTCTCTGTTCCAGTGCTTCAAAAATGGGAATGTCCATGCTGCCTGACATCAGGCAGTGATCGGGAGGATGAGTAGGGGATGACACTGCCAAGGGGCTCAGGGCACAAGGATACCTGCAGTGTTGCACCAGAAACGCCAGCGCCCAGCAGCACTCTGACCAGAGAAGCCTGGTGATACTTGGCATGGTAGATCAAGCCAAGCACAGAGCTATGCTGCTTCCCATTTTTAATCCCATCTGGTAACTCTGAACAGCTCTTGCCATGTTCAGCATGGGGTATCTAGTACTGGGAATACCAAAGGCGCGCTTGCTGGCTTCTCATCTTTAAAAGAATGCTCCTCAGCATTATATTATACTGTGCTTTGAAGAAAAGCCCAAAGACTTTTTCATGAGGAACTTCTGAAGGCTCTGCGCAGCACACATGGCTTGAATGCAGGCAGTCCAGGTCCAGGCTGTAGCTGACCGTGGGGAGCTTTCAGCACAAGAAAGTTGTGAATAGCTCTTCACAGCTTACTGATCTCTTTCTGGAATACTGTTTAACTTTCTCTTTGCAAGAAAACCTCTTTTCTCAACATCCTGTTCTTGCAGAGGATGCACTTTGGGATAAATGAAAGTCAGTTGGCTCTTGAGTTTGTGTTTGGAGTGTCTACCGGCAAAATTCAGTCAGGAGCTGTATATGTAAATGCTAAGGCACTCAGTTATGTTTAAGCTTGTGTGAATATATAATCCTCTTATAGTCTAGATGATTTAACAGTCACTCGGCTGGATAACCATGTTTCTTTCCCCACAGGTTACACAGCTGAATACCCCAGCCCACAGACACGGGATTTAACTGGTTTGGAGGCCTTAAACTGAGACAGAGTTGGGATGATGCCACTTGGAAAGAGTTCTCTTTTGTGCACAAAATATTTCTCTCATCAGCCTCACCAGACACTTATGTAGAGACAGCTCTCTGAGAAAAGAGCTCCGTGCGCAGAACTAACACAAATCACATTAGTGCACTGAAGCTAAAGAGGACACATTTAATCTCATCTCTCTAAAGTTCTTCAAGAAGTCATTAAAAACAAGTTTCACTCCTCTTTTGTTTAGAAGTCTCCCTAGGAATGACTAGGAAAATACAGCAATGGATTCCCAAGGGTGGAAGTCACAGAGCTCCATTCAGAGATAAGGACAACATATCGCAGTCCACTGGAATGATCTTTTTGAAATTCACCAGATCTTTAAAAAGGTAGAAAAACTGGAGAGTAAACAAATGCTTCTTTGACGAAAAAGCCCGTCAATGCCCTGCATGATTCCAACCACAAACTATCCAATGTCATTCACTTTGGAACAGGCACCAGTGAAGCTGGTAGCTGCTTCAAGAGCCAGTGCAGATTATTGCAGAGCAGTGTAAAAATCTAAGTATTTCTATTTTTAATATAAACTGTGTTTTTGGAGTGTCTTCCAGAGAAACAGTCTGTCTGCAGATTTTTTGCGGCCAGGCTAAGTCTCCTTTTCCCCTCCAAAACTAACATCCAATCTTAATCCCATTTTACCCTATCACCGTGCTCATTCATGCATGCACAGGTATCCACGATGCAGCCCTACTCTGGGAGACCTCAGGAATTTTTCCCTCAAGCACAAATGCACTTTCATTGCTCAAAAGATGGATTTATGGTTTGAAACTAGCTGCAGTCTAAATCTCTTAAACGTAGCCTTTGCCATGGTTTTCCTGGAGTAAAACGCCAGCAGAGCTAAGTGGCCCACATGGCCGGCCTGTGCAGCACACAGGCAGTAACACGCAGCAAAGAAATATGAAAGCAACGTAGGGAAAAGGAGGGTGACCACTCACAAGACACAATAACATATCAGTGCCTTGCAGTGCTTTTCATGGTGGTATTTCTTCATTTCCTTTTCCAATTCTTTTCCACTTAAACCAAACGAAAATCTTTGGCAGGTGTGGGGGGGTGGGGTGGTGGTGCAAGGAATAAGAACTTTTGCCTTGCAAGATTTCCAAAAAACTGGGGGTGGGTGAGGGGTGCGGGGGGGGGGGGGGTGGGTGGGTGAGTGAGGGGGGTGGGTGGGTGGGCTCTGTTCAGATGCAGACGTGTCCTAGAAGAGTTGTAATGGAAAAAATTACAGTTAATGCACAAAATGTTTTCATTTGAAGCTGACAATGTTCTTACGTGGAGGCAGCTCCCTGAGAGAAGAGTTCTGTGCACAGAACTGACTCTGTACCCTGGATGCAAACATTGTGTTTTCCCTTTCAAATGGAAATACTGTTTTGTGCTTTTCCGTTTCAAACAATAGCGCACTATTACATTTGTATGTTTCCAATTCTTCTATCTAATTAATAATTAAATATTTTTTTCCTCAACATTGCAGCAGCTGCCGTTTTACACCCTCAGCTTTCCCCCAGAGACGCGATAGATTTCTAGCATTCACAACTCTAGGTAGACCTCAGTATATCAACACCACCAGCTTGAAACCCTGGAGGCACGCAGGAACAAAACTGAGAAGCAGCTCTGTGGAAGCAGCTCTGATTCTCAGGTCTTGCCTACGCTGAAACCAATTGTTCCTATTGTTTCTGCATTCCTGAAAATACAGCAAGAAGTTGTTTCCCATGCAGTTTAGGGCACAGAGGGAGAGTAGGAATGGGTTCGTGTGTAAATAGAAGACGACATTGAGAAAGTCTTTCCTCTGTCAGAACCTGTCCCTTCCTCTCGACTTGAGGTCGCATCTCTCCTAAACCAGAGACACAGGCAGAAAGCTGGCAAAGCATTTTTGGAGTGGTAAACACTGTTTCACCTCAGGAATGGTTTCTCAGCACCGTGGTGATAAAAGATCCGTTAACGGGCACATTCTGTACATATGTCTGTGCTCTCACACCGCCTGTGAAAGTAGCTGGTCTCCTCTGAATGCCGACAGAGCCAAAGGAGGAAGGAATCTGTGCTAGAAAACCGTGTTCGAAACCCTCTTTTCTGGGAGAGAGGAAACGGGACCTCTCCAAAGCAGGACGCCGCTGTGGTTCCTGGTGCCAGGTAACGCGGCAGCTGCTGCAGCCGGTAGCAGAAAGACGCTCTCTCTGCACCCCCCTGGTGGACGTTTTCCGCAATTACACAGTCACAAACCCGCAGGCGACCTGTGGCAGGGAGAACGGCTGTGACACTTGCTCCTCCGATGCACTAGCGTGCCAGGTGCAAGCACTGAAGAACTGTTGCTGTCAGCAGCTGTTGAACATGAGAAGCATCAGAAACAGGGGAACTCATGAGATTATTCAGCCTGTTCCTCGGCAGGTCACTCCTTCCCGCACCTGGCTTCTTCACTGCTTCCGAAGATGCCTGCAGCTAAGCTCTGCACACATACACATGACCCTGCTGGCACAGGCATAGACACCTGCAGCAGGACAAATATCCACCCACCGTGGAGAAGTTCCTGCTTTGTCACATGCTGTGGGGTGCAGAGGCAAGTGTGGGAGGTGTCAAGATGGTAGCTCATGCCAGCTCCTTTTATCGGCACAAAGAGAACTCAACACTCAGTTTATTGTTGGGGTTTTTTTCATATTACGCTGAATTTATTTCTTCACTATTTTAGCCATTTACTCTCCTTTACGGTAATTGCAGCCTCTGTATCTAGTCTTCTCCTGCCTTTGATGTTTCTCTGTCTTCCTTTCTCTGCACCTTCCCCTCCCTGCTTGTCAACCGAGCTCTTTTCAGATCTTTTAGGGACCTTTTCCTCACCCACCTGGTACCAGATCTATCTTGCCCCTAACTTCTCCTCAGGCTACCTTCAGAGCTGGCAAAGCTTCAGTCATTCATTCGTAGTCTTCCGGCAGTAGGAGGGTAAGGCCTGAAGCAAGTGATTTCCTAAGGACTGCAGCACAACGATGGGCTGTAAGCCAGACTTCTCTCTCAACCAAGCAAAGATGCTCTGAAGGGGCTGATGAACTCCCGTGACAGAAATGAAGAGATCTTGACAAAGGATCATACTGAGTGGATCTGAAAGGAGATAGGAAGCTCAGCTTGCAAAACGAGACATGAGGATCGTTTGCCCCACAAGAATTTTGGTGTCACTTTAGCACTGCTTCATGGTGGTGAGGTGTTCCCAGGAGGAGAGCTTTGTCAGACCCCCATTTCCGCACGCCTCCTTCAAGTGCTGAGAGTCCTCTGGCCGTAGGTGTGCAGACCATTGTGCCCGGCTCTGGGAGAAAGCCCCTGGAAGACCTCTTCTGCACATCCAGAGTGGGGGGACCCCTACTTGCTGTCCCCATGCACACACTCCAGAGCAGTGTCCAGGGCTCCATATATGCTCCTTCTGCTGAGACAGAGCTTGGAATGGCCCCTGCAGCACTAGGGCTGTGCAGGGGAACCAGGGGCTGCCAGCTGAGACCAGGGGGAATGCCCACAGTGGGGTGTGGAGTGAAAGGGAAAAGTCACCAGGAGAAGAGGCAGAAAGCAGCGCCCAGAGGCTGTGCCAGGGAAACAGGAATTTATTTCCAACTCCTTGACCCAGGAGGGGCCGGAGCCTGTCTAGCGCCGCGGGCGGAGCTGCATCTTGCAGGGCTGGGGAGAGTCCTGGGTGCCAGCAGCCCTCCTCTTTCTGGGGCGACGGGTTCCCCTGGGCAAGCGTTCCATGTCCCGGACGGGAGAAGAGGGGCTGTGGCGGCTGCCCTGGGCAGAGGGACCAGCCACCACCTGTGCGTGCCCCGGCTCCTCCTGGGGCTGCTCCTGCTCTGCAGGGTCGGGTGCAGATGGGGGACATCCAGGACCCTTGCGGAGGGCGACGTCGGATGTGTCGGCTTCCTCCTCGCCGTGGGAGCCTGCAGGGCTGCTGGAGGAGGCCAGGCTGGAGTTGGGAGTCCCCTCGTGGGATGTGGTGTGGCTGGAGCTGGAGGAGCTGCAGCTTCAGAGGCTGGAGCTGGAGGAGCTGGAGCTTGAGGGGATGGAGTGGAAGGAGCTGGAGCTGGAGGAGCTGGATCTTGAGGGGCTGGACCTGGAGGAGCTGGAGCTGGCCACAGGGCTGTTGTCCTCATCCCCCACAGCAAGCGACTGCAGTAGCCTCTGGGCCTGCTCGGTGCACTGCTCCGCAATGATATTGATGATGCCCTGGACCAGCCGTGCTGTGGTGTTCCCTCAGGTAGTCCTGCAGTATCTATACCACGAGCTCCCTGCATGGACCACAGGCGCAGAGGCAGTGCAGGATGGTGCTCTCTGCACTCTTTGCCAGCCACCACTGGGCCCCAAACACTGCTGCCAGCTCCTGGCGCAGCCAGGGCAGCACGGGATCCAGGAGTTGCTCTCGCCTTTGGAAAAGTCCTGCCCAGTCTTCGAGCAGGAGGCCACCCACGGCCTCTGCCCCTCAGCTCCCTTCTTAGCTGGGGATGGCACCAGCCATCCCACCACTGAACCTCTTCAGTGCCCGAGACGGCACCCAAGCTGCCACCTGGCCCATCCCTGTGCCCACATTGTTGCCATTCTGAAGGGCAGGATCTCTTAAGCATCCCTGGAAGGGTTCTGGCTCCTTTCGGGGAGGAAAAACTTAACACACCACAGACCCCCTGAGTCATGTCTCTGCTTGGAACAGAGACTTACGTGAGCATCTTTGGAGATGAAGATCTCTTGTGCCACTGGCAACAGGACTGGCGGAGCCTGGCTTGCCGTGCCCAGCCACCTCTTGTTTATAAGCAGGACGGGATGCGTTTCTCTAGGGAGATTTGCTTTTCCACTGGGGACATCATTTACAGAGCCCTGCCATGCTTGGTTCAACGACTTGTCTCTGTCTGGCTGAGATCTCTGTAAGATGAGCCTACTCCTTTGCAGCTGTGCATTTCCCTTTCCTACGTGATGCTTCACAAATCTGGAAATCCAGGTTGTAGACAGCTTAGAATCACAGCACGATAAACTCATTTAGGTTGGGAAAGACTTTTAAAGCTATTGAGTGCAACTGTAAACCAAACACTGCCATGTCCACCACTAAGCCATGTCCCACAGTGGCCCATCTCCACCTCTTTTAAACACCTCCAAGGATGGTGCTCAACCACACCCGTGGGCAGCCTGTTGCCATGCTTGAGAACCCTTACAGTGATAAAATTTTCCGGCCTTTTGCTCTGGTGTTTGGGGAACACTATACCACTAGGTGTCACAGAAGGATCTCAACAGGGACAGAAAGGAGGGGCAAAGAGAGGCAGCAGGGAGAGGAGGGAAGAGAAGAAAAGTGGAGGAAGGGAGGGGGGAAGGAAGGAAAGAAGGAAGGAAGTGGGGAAGGAAGCAAGGAAGGAAGGGATGAAGTGGGGAAGGGGAGAAGGAATGAAGAGAGGAAGGAGAGAGGGAGGAAGAAAATATCGAGGAAGCAAGCAAGCCAGCAAGCAAGCAAGCAGGAGACAGAGTGTGAGGTTTGGGAGTCTTGAGGAGTGGCCAGCCTACTCCCCATGGACAAGAGGTGCTCCCTCTCCTGAGCCACCTTTGGTGGCTGCTGTCCCCAGCACAGGTCCGCAGTGCAATCTGCACATTGCAGCTGTGATTCACACCAGAAGCCATTCTGTCTAATGCATGCTGGCACACTGGTAATGAGGGATTCAATGACACTTGCCCCAAGGGAAATGAGAAGCAATATCTGTCAAAGGGCGGATGGAAGCGGGAAGACCAGTAGCCTATTTTGGAGAGGGAAGGTGAAGCACAGAGGTTGGTAATGCTCTAGGAGGTGCTGTCACCTGTGAAATACTCTGCCTGACATGAACACAGCTTTTAATGCCACCGGTAGTAACTCAGCATGACTTGGCAGCTGCCAGTGCCATTGCTCATCTTGAGCTGACCTAAGACGGGCAGCAATAGACAAGGACACCAAATCAGAGCGCTAATGTCACGTGAGGGGCACGAGCCCAATTCAGTGTTGGAGTAGGGGCAAATCCCAGAGGTGCTGGCATGCCCACGGGCAGCCTGGAGAGCTGCACTACGCAGGCTCAGTGGGATTCCGTGTTAGCTGCCTGCCAGTTTGGTAGGAATGGTGCAGTAAGTGTTCAGGGGGCCAAAGGGCACTCTGCGAGGAAGACCCTGGGAGCAGCAACAGCATCACAGCGATAGGGAACAAACCAGCGTGACAGGACCTGTGGGTGGGAAGCAGTGACCGACAGCAAAACCGACTTTTTCCACTGACCTCCTTGATCAGGAGAGAGCGATCAAGAAGTAGTAAGTAGGATCTGCAAAGCTGTGGATTTTGGCCAGGTAGTAATAGGGGGATTGCGACCCCTGGGTCAACGACTTCTCCAGAATGAAGTGCGGAGACGACACCTCTGCGAGCAATAAATGCCTGCTGCCTAAGAGAGCTAGTCCTAGAGCTGGCAGGGGAAGGGGGCCGTACAGCATTTGCTCTGGGGCGGTGCGTCACTCGCATGCCAGCTGAAGAGGTTTTCTTAGCAGGGCTCTTGCCTAACAAGAGCTAGCGTCTGACTGGGTTCAACGGCACAGCAGGGCGGACAGGCCAGATGAATGCCACCTCCAGGTATGCTGGGAGTCCTGCTCAAGAATGGGGGAGAACAGGGGAAGAGGTCCTACTGGGTGCTGTTGGAAGACGTTTAAAGAACTGTGCCATCACCGCGGCCCTGTCTCTGGATCTACTGCCTTTGTCCTTATGGATGATCCGAGCTTCTCAGGCATTGGCTAGGAATATCATGGAGTGGACACAAAGAGGCCTAGGAAATCCTGAAGTGCGTTGAAGATAACTTCTGGGTGCAGGTACTAAGGGAGCCGAGTAGGAAAGGTGCCCTCCTAGAGCTGTTGTTTGCAAGCAGAGAGGGAGTCGTCGGCAAAGTGGTGATTGGTGGCTGCCTTGGTCACAGTGACCGCCAAGGGGTTGAGTTTCACACCGTTGGTGAGCGGCCAAGAACTGCCAGCAGCACTTCGACCCTGGATATGTGGAGAGCAGAGCTGGGGTGCTGAAGGAGCGAGCTAGTAAGGTCCCCTGGGCATCTGCTTTTGAAGCTATGGGCGTCCAGGAGTGCTGGTTGCTCTTTGAGAGCCACCTCTTACGAGCGCAGGAGCAGGCAATTCCAAAGTGTCGGAAGCCAAGCGAGCAGGGCAGAAGGCCAGCCTGTCTGAGCAGAGATCTTCATCTGGGACTGAGGCAGAAAAAGAAACGGTGGGGACACTGGAAGGAAGGACAGGAGACACGAGAGGACTAGAGAGACGCCGTTTGCCACCGAAGGGAGACAATCCATGCGTCCCAAGCTCAATTAGAGTTGAAGCTGGCCAGCACTGTGAAGGAGAACAAAAAGGCCTTTTTAAAAGATGTGAACAGCAAAAGGAGAATGAGAGATAACATTGGTCTGGTGCTGGATAAGGTCGGTCAGCTCGCTCACAGATTGGGACGCAGACAAGGCCGAGACATGCCCTGCCTCCTTTTGGCACTGCCTTCAACACCGATGGCGGGCCCTGGGAGCCCCGGAGCCCAGTGCTGGGAGACCTCGGCTGGGGCGGTAAAAACCTCCCAGGCGAGCCTGAGCTTGCCTGAGACTGGCTGCTGGTGCTGGATGTGCGTAAAGCTACAGGGCCCGATGGCATTCAGCCCAGGGTACGGAAAGAGCTGGCCGATGTCATCGCAGGACCTCTCTCCAGCACTTTTCAGCAGTCTTGGGAGCCTGGACGGGTCCCAGCCAATGCAGCACTAGCAAGTCGAATGGAGTTGAGTGCACCATTAGCAAGTTTGCCGATGGCCCCAAACTGGGAGGTGCTGTTGACTCTCTCAAGGGTAAGAGGCCTTGCAGAGGAATCTAGATAGACTGGAGCAGTGGGCAATCATCGGTGGCGTGACAGGCAGCCAGAGCGGGGCAACACATCTGGGGAAAGGGCTGTAAGGCACGTCCTGTGTGGAGCATCTGAGGATTCTGGGATTGTCTAGTTTGGAGAGAAAAGGGCTGAGGGGCAACCTCACTGCTCTCTGCAGCTTCCCGAGGAGGGGAAGCAGAGAGGGAGGTGCTGACCTCTTCCCCCTGGCATGCAGCGATAGGCTCTCAGAATCACGGGATCACAGCACGGTCAGTGTTGGAAGGGACCTCTGGAGATCGCCAGTCCAAGCCCCTGCTAAAGCACAGTGCACAGAATCGCGTCCAGGCAGGTTTTGAATGTCTCCAGAGAAGGAGACTCCACCAGCTCTCTGGGCAGCCTGTGCCAGTGCTCTGCCACCCTCAAGGTAAAGATGTTTTTCCTCCTATTCCGATGGAACTCCCTGGGTTTGCGTTTGTGCCCGTTGCCCCTTGCGCTGGGGGGAATGGCACAGAGCTGTGCCAGGGGAGGTCCAGACTTGAGGTTAGGAAGCATTTCTTTGCCGAGAGGGTGGTCAAACACAGGAACAGGCTTCCTAGAGAGCTGCTCGATGCCCCAAGCCTGTCACTGCTCAAGAGGTCTTTGGAGAGTGCCCCGAATAACACGCCTTAAGCTTTGCTCAGCCCTGCAGGGGCAGGCAG